>NW_027650083.1:0-177955 GCF_965287045.1 Carcharhinus amblyrhynchos | reverse complement strand
TAATGGTGCCAAGTTGTGCCCAGCGTGCCCTCTCATTATATCTTTTATTCTTTTTCTGTGGTTCTAAAACTTTATTCTAACAATTTTAAACTCTCTAAGAGTGCTGACTGTACCCTGAGCTATGAATGTAACACTACCATTCTGCACCCTCTCCTTTCCTTCTCTATGAACAGTATGCTTTGTCTGGATAGTGCGCAAGAAACAATACTTTTCACTGTATCCCAAAACATGTGCCAGTAATAAATCAAATCAGATTAAATTCTGCCCTATATCAGGTGTAATGCTGGGGGGAGGGGGTGCGCACTTGTCGCACCGTGGGTTCAATATCCCATCTTCACCAGGAGGGGGAGCTCACAGCCTGTCCCTCAGCCTGGAGCACATCACATCCAATAGATTCATCCTGGAGTTCCCCCACTCACCCACCAGTATTTCTGTAAGTGAGTCAGGTAGCACAGTGGGTTAACACTGCTGTCTCACAGCGCCAGGGACCCGGGTTCGATTCCCAGGGACACGGTGACACAGTGGGTTAACACTGCTGTCTCACAGCGCCAGGGACCCGGGTTCGATTTCCAGGGACACGGTGACACAGTGGGTTAACACTGCTGTCTCACAGCGCCAGGGACCCGGGTTCGATTCCCGGGGCACGGTGACACAGTGGGTTAGCACTGCTGTCTCACAGCGCCAGGGACCCGGGTTCGATTCCCGGGGGCACGGTGACACAGTGGGTTAACACTGCTGTCTCACAGCGCCAGGGACCCGGGTTCGATTCCCGGGGGCACGGTGACACAGTGGGTTAACACTGCTGTCTCACAGCGCCAGGGACCCGGGTTCGATTCCCGGGGGCACGGTGACACAGTGGGTTAACACTGCTGTCTCACAGAGCCAGGGACCCGGGTTCGATTCCCGGGGACACGGTGACACAGTGGGTTAACACTGCTGCCTCACAGAGCCAGGGACCGGGTTCGATTCCCGGGGGCACGGTGACACAGTGGGTTAACACTGCTGTCTCACAGCGCCAGGGACCCGGGTTCGATTCCCGGGGGCACGGTGACACAGTGGGTTAACACTGCTGCCTCACAGAGCCAGGGACCCGGGTTCGATTCCCCGGGGGCACGGTGACACAGTGGGTTAACACTGCTGCCTCATAGAGCCAGGGACCCGGGTTCGATTCCCGGGGGCACGGTGACACAGTGGGTTAACACTGCTGTCTCACAGAGCCAGGGACCCGGGTTCGATTCCCGGGGACACGGTGACACAGTGGGTTAACACTGCTGTCTCACAGCGCCAGGGACCCGGGTTCGATTCCCGGGGGCACGGTGACACAGTGGGTTAACACTGCTGTCTCACAGCGCCAGGGACCCGGGTTCGATTCCCGGGGACACGGTGACACAGTGGGTTAACACTGCTGTCTCACAGAGCCAGGGACCCGGGTTCGATTCCTGGGGGCACGGTGACACAGTGGGTTAACACTGCTGTCTCACAGCGCCAGGGACCCGGGTTCGATTCCCGGGGACACGGTGACACCGTGGGTTAACACTGCTGTCTCACAGAGCCAGGGACCCGGGTTCGATTCCCGGGGGCACGGTGACACAGTGGGTTAACACTGCTGTCTCACAGCGCCAGGGACCCGGGTTCGATTCCCAGCTTGGGTCACTGTCTGTATGGAGTCTGCGCATTCTCCCTGTGTCTGCGTGGGTTTCCTCCGGGTGCTCTGGTTTCCTCCCACACTCCAAAGATGTGTGGCTTAGGTTGATTGGGTGTGCTAAATTGCGCTCCCTCTATGGCAAGGACATCCTTCCTCAAATAAGGAGACCAAAACTGCACACAATACTCCAGGTGTGGTCTCACCAACACCCTGTACAATTACAATCTCACTATGAAGAGAAGGAAGACAGATTATTACTTGAATGGTGTAAACTGAGAGGTGGATATTCAGCAGGACCTTGGAGTCCTCATGCATCAGTCGCTGAAAGTGGCTGTGCAGGTACAGCAGGCAGTAAAGAAGGTAAATGGTATGTTCACAGCGAGAGGATTTGAGTATTGGGATAGGGATGTTTTATACTGCAATTGTACAGAGCGTTGGTGAGACCACACCTGGAGTATTGTGGACAGTTTTGGTCTCCTTATCTGAGGAAGGATGTCCTTGCTATAGAGAGAGCACAGCGAGGGTTTACCAGGCTGATTCCTGGGATGGCAGGTCTGTCATATGAGGAGAGACTGAGTGGGTTAGGATTATATTCACTGGAGTTTAGAAGAGTGAGAGGGGATCTGATAGAAACTTATAAAATTCTAACAGGGTCAGACAGGGTAGATTCAGAAAGAATGTTCCCCATGGTGGGGGGAGTCCAGAACTAGGGGGTCAGAGTTTGAGGATTCGGGGTAAACCTTTTAGAACTGAGGTGAGGGGAAATTTCTTCACCCAGAGAGTGGTGAAATTCACTCCCACAGAAAGTAGTTGAGGCCAAAACGTTGTGTGATTTCAGGAAGGAATTAAATATCACTCTTGGGGCTAAAGGGATCGAGGGATATTGGGGGGGAATCGGGATATTGAATTTGATGATGATGCTTGTTGTATGAGGAACGATTGAGGACTCTGGGTCTGTACTGGTTGGAGTTTAGAAGGATGAGGGGGGATCTTATTGAAACTTACAGGATACTGTGAGGCCTGGATAGAGTGGACGTGGAGAGGATGTTTCCACTAGTAGGAAAAACTAGAACCAGAGGGGACAGCCTCAGGCTAAAGGGACGATCCTTTAAAACAGAGATGAGGAGGAATTTCTTCAGCCAGAGAGTGGGGAATCTGTGGAACTCTTTGCCGCAGAAGGCTGTGGAGGCCGGGTCATTGAGTGTCTTTAAGACAGAGATATATAGGTTCCTGACTAATAAGGGGATCAGGGAGGATGGGGAAAAGGCAGGAGAATGGGGATGAGAAAAATATCAGCCATGATTGAATGGTGGAACAGACTCGATGGGCCGAGTGGCCTCATTCTGCTCCTTGGTCTTAGACAGTTACGTGGGTAAGATGGGTATAGAGGGATATGGGCAATTGGGACGAGCTTAGTGGTTTAAAAAAAGGGGCGGCATGGACAGGCTGGGCCGAAGGGCCTGTTTCCCTGCTGTAAACCTCTGTGACGGCCAGGAAACTTCATTCAAAAAGAAACGAGAGAGAGAACGGCTTTGCATCTCTCTCCTTGGGTGTCCTTGTTGGCCTGGGCGAAGGTCCAGTGTCCATCGCTGACAGTTCCCTGAGACTCCAGCTCCACAGTGCCTCCCCTCTACACCCTGTTTAGCTTTCAACTGAGGGTTCCTATTTACGTCCGGCCAATTCTGCTGTTGCTGCCGTTACCAGGGGATACGACGGGCAGGAGTTCAGAGCGGTGTGAGCAGAGTTCCCGACTCCCCTCGCCCCCTCCAGCTGTCTCCACTCGCCTGGGGAGGTGCAGCAAGAGGCTACAATTTACCCACATGGGCTGGGGATGTGGGGCAAGTGTGGGACCTTCATCCTCTCCAACCCTACCTCCGGGTGGCTCCTTGAGAATATCAATTTCCAAACCCCCCCAGCCATCCCTAATTACCCCCTTGAGAAGGTAGCACATGAGCGGGACTCGTGAACCCACTGCAGTCCCCGTGTGTGGGGGGGTAGGTACACCCACAGCGCTGTTAGGGGGGGAGTTCCAGGATTGTGATTGGACATCAGTCAGTCCCCGTGTGTGGTGTAGGTACACCCACCGTGCTGTTAGGGAGGGAGTTCCAGGATTGTGATTGGACATCAGTCAGTCCCTGTGTGTGATGTAGGTACACCCACAGTGCTGTTAGGGAGGGAGTTCCAGGATTGTGATTGGACATCAGTCAGTCCCTGTGTGTGGTGTAGGTACACCCACAGTGCTGTTAGGGAGGGAGTTCCAGGATTGTGATTGGACATCAGTCAGTCCCCGTGTGTGGTGTAGGTCCACCCACAGTGCTGTTAGGGAGGGAGTTCCAGGATTGTGATTGGACATCAGTCAGTCCCCGTGTGTGGTGTAGGTACACCCACAGTGCTGTTAGGGAGGGAGTTCCAGGATTGTGATTGGACATCAGTCAGTCCCTGTGTGTGGTGTAGGTACACCCACAGTGCTGTTAGGGAGGGAGTTCCAGGATTGTGATTGGACATCAGTCAGTCCCCGTGTGGTGTAGGTACACCCACAGTGCTGTTAGGGAGGGAGTTCCAGGATTGTGATTGGACATCAGTCAGTCCCCGTGTGTGGTGTAGGTACACCCACAGTGCTGTTAGGGAGGGGGTTCCAGGATTGTGATTGGACATCAGTCAGTCCCCGTGTGTGGTGTAGGTACACCCACAGTGCTGTTAGGGAGGGGGTTCCAGGATTGTGATTGGACATCAGTCAGTCCCCGTGTGTGGTGTAGGTACACCCACAGTGCTGTTAGGGAGGGAGTTCCAGGATTGTGATTGGACATCAGTCAGTCCCCGTGTGTGGTGTAGGTACACCCACAGTGCTGTTAGGACTGACTGATTTCCAATCACAATCCTGGAACTCCCTCCCTGTGTGGTGTAGGTGCACCACAGAACTCTCCACTCACCTGACGAAGGAGCGGCGCTCCGAAAGCTTGTGGCCTTTACTGTCAAATAAACCTGCTGGACTTTAACCTGGTGTTGTGAGACTTCTTACTGTGTAGGTACGCCCTCCGTGCTGTTAGGGACAGAGGTCCAGGATTTTGACCCCAGCCACAGTGAAGGAATGGCCGATATATTTCCCAGTCAGAATGGTGAATGGCTTGGAGGGGGAACTTGGTGTTCCCCGTGTGTCTGCTGCTGTCCCCCGCACCCCACCCCCCGTCCTTCTCACAGAATCCCAGAGTGTCGAAGAATGTCACTCAGCTCATCTAGACTGACACGACCACAATCCCACCCAGGCTCTATCCCCATTACCCCGTGCATTTACCCTGTTGTGAGGCAGCAGTGTTAACCCACTGTGTCACCGTGCCCCCCGGGAATCGAACCCGGGTCCCTGGCGCTGTGAGACAGCAGTGTTAACCCACTGTGTCACCGTGCCCCCGGGAATCGAACCCGGGTCCCTGGCTCTGTGAGACAGCAGTGTTAACCCACTGTGTCACCGTGTCCCCGGGAATCGAACCCGGGTCCCTGGCGCTGTGAGACAGCAGTGTTAACCCACTGTGTCACCGTGTCCCCGGGAATCGAACCCGGGTCCCTGGCGCTGTGAGACAGCAGTGTTAACCCACTGTGTCACCGTGTCCCCGGGAATCGAACCCGGGTCCCTGGCTCTGTGAGACAGCAGTGTTAACCCACTGTGTCACCGTGTCCCCGGGAATCGAACCCGGGTCCCTGGCGCTGTGAGACAGCAGTGTTAACCCACTGTGTCACCGTGCCCCCGGGAATCGAACCCGGGTCCCTGGCTCTGTGAGTCAGCAGTGTTAACCCACTGTGTCACCGTGCCCCCGGGAATCAAACCCGGGTCCCTGGCTCTGTGAGACAGCAGTGTTAACCCACTGTGTCACCGTGCCCCCGGGAATCGAACCCGGGTCCCTGGCTCTGTGAGACAGCAGTGTTAACCCACTGTGTCACCGTGTCCCCGGGAATCGAACCCGGGTCCCTGGCGCTGTGAGACAGCAGTGTTAACCCACTGTGTCACCGTGTCCCCGGGAATCGAACCCGGGTCCCTGGCGCTGTGAGACAGCAGTGTTAACCCACTGTGTCACCGTGCCCCCGGGAATCGAACCCGGGTCCCTGGCTCTGTGAGACAGCAGTGTTAACCCACTGTGTCACCAGGTGGCAGGTTTGGAAGGTGCTGTCGAAGGAGCCTTGGTGAGTAGCTGCGAGTTCCATTCTGGGGTTAGCATCAATCCTCAGTCTGTTATTCCTTCCTCGTGGTCTCTGTGGCATCCTGGAAAACCCCTTTCCTGGAACAGCACTGCAACATGAGTGGTGACATTTTTAATTTGAATCAGGTTATTATATTATTATAATCAGGTTATTATAACCTGCATGGGTTATTGGACAATGAAGCACTGTATATAATAATAGGGCACTGGGGAGGCGATGGCCTAGTGGTATAACGACTGGACTATTAACCCAGACACTCAGCTAATGTTCTGGGGGATCCGGGTTCGAATCCCACCAAGCAGATGGTGGAATTTAAATTCAATATAAAATATCTGGAATTAAGAATCTACTGATGATCCATTGTGGGAAAAACCCATCTGGTTCCCTTTAGGGAAGGAAATCTGCCGTCCTTACCCCAGTCTGGCCTACATGTGACTCCAGAGACACAGCAATGTGGTTGTCTCTCAACTGCCCTCCAAGGGGCAACTAGGGATGGGTAATAAATGCTGGCCCAGCCAGGGACACCCATGTCCCAGGGATGAGTAAAAAGTGTTGTTGAGCAGAGGGACCTAGGGGTGCAGGTACAAAGATCTGTGAAAGTGGCGTCACCAGTAGACAGGGTGGTGAAGGCGGCGTGATGCCTTCATCAGCCAGAACACTGAGTACAGGAGTTGGGCTGTTATGTTACAACTCCACAAGACATTGGTGTGGCCACATTTGGAGTACTGTGTACAATTCCAGTCACCCTGCTGTAGGAAGGATGTTATTAAACTGGAAAGGGGGCAAAAAAGGATTGGCACAGATGTAACTGGGACTGGAAGGTGTGAATTATAAGGAGAGGCCGGATAGGCTGGGATTTTCTTCCCCCTGGAGCGCGGGAGGCTGAGGGGTGATCTTATAGAGGTTTATAAAACCATAAGGCAAATAGCCATGGTCTTTTCCTCCAGGGTAGGAGGGGTTCCAAAATTAGAGGGCGTTGGTTTAAGGGGAGATTGTGTGGAAAAGTTCCCCTTGGCTCCCTTTCCAGAGGGTGCTGTGTGGATGGAATGAGCTGCCAGAGGGGGTGGTGGAGGTGGATACAATAACATTTAAAAGACATTTGGACAGGAACGTGGATGGAGAAAAGCTTTAGAAGGTTTTGGGCCCAACACAGGCAATTGGGACTTGTTCAGTTTTGGAAATGTGGCCGGCATGGTTGGGATGGGCCGAAGGGCCTGCTTTTGTGCTGTATATCCCTGTGTCTCTAACCTCCCAAATCCACTCTCTCCCCCACACACACACCCCCACACACACACACACAGACAGACAGACACACACACTCCACCCCTAAACTCCGGACTTGGATGGGCAAACACTGGAGTTGAGCTCAGGACCACTCGCTGACTGGTCAGGCTTAACCGCCTGCTGTTAACTGCCCAGGGGAGGGGAGAGGTGGCAGGGCTGGGGCAAGGGAAACACACGTTACATCCCCTTGGAATGTGCTTTGTGAGGTGGAAAGAGGACATGTGAGGCGCTATCTGAATGCAATGTCTTTTTAAATTGGCATCAAAAGTCCATTGGTCAACAGATATAGACAGACAGAGTTAAAAAGGTTCTGGCCCCGCAGACCAGCCAGTCTCGCAGCAACTCCCACTCGCAACCACCCTGTTGTCCGCACTCTTACAGTCATAGAAAGCGTACAGCGCAGCAGGTGGCCATTCAGCCCGTTTTTGTCTGTGCTGGGGCTGTCTGCAAGAAGGAGTCACCCCCTATTCCTTCTCTCCACCCCTCCCCACACCCCCATAGACCCACAAGTTCTTCTCCCTTCAGATTTTGCAAGCATCAGTTGAACCAGCCTCGAGTACACGCCGTGCCCCCTGGACCCCAAACACTGGCTGCATCTTATTGCTTTTCTAAAAGAAATAACCATTTTTCCCTGTACATCCCGGGTATTTTTGCCATTTGGTTCAAAGCGTGCCCCCACCCTCCCTGAAACGTTAACCCGCCTTGGCACTCTCCATGGCTGGCGGGCTGGCCATGTTGTCCATTCAACAGCCTGAGTGTTCTCCTTTCCACTCTCGCACACGCGTCCCCTTGGCCGTGGACTCAGGATGTCCGGGGGTGCACGAGGGAGTAGAGCAGGACACCGCCCTTGGCCGAGGGACAAAGGTCTCGCCAGCCGTCCGTGTCCCCTTCCAGCTTCAGGACATCCTGAAACAAAGACCATAACACCATAAGATACAGGAGCAGAATTAGGCCACTCGGTCCATCAAGTCTGCCCCGCCATTCAATAAGATCATGGCTGATCTTTTCATGGACTCAGCTCCACTTACCCACCCGCTCACCATAACCCTTAATTCCTTTACTGTTCAAAAATCTATCTATCCTTGCCTTAAAAACATTCAATGAGGGAGCCTCAACTGGGCAGGGAATTCCATAGATTCACAACCCTTTGTGTGAAGAAGTTCCTCCTCAACTCAGTCCTAAATCTGCTCCCCCTTATTTTGAGGCCATGCTCCCTAGTTTTAGTTTACAGAAACATATAAGATTGTGAAGGGAATAGATGAGATCCCCCCTCATTCTTCTGAATTCCAATGAGTATAGCCCCAGTCTACTCAGTCTCTCCTCCCAGAGGGTGGTGAGGGATTGGAATGCCCTGCCTGCTGCAGTTGTAAATGCGCCTAGTTTGGGGGCGTTTAAGAGGTCTGTGGACAGGTTTATGGACGAAAAGGGATTGGTTTAGGTTAGTGGGTCATTGTTGTTGTTTCTTTTTTTAACTGGTCGGCGCAACATCGTGGGCCGAAGGGCCTGTTCTGCGCTGTAATGTTCTATGTTCTATGTTCATAAGCCAACGCTCTCAACTCCGGAATCGCCCTAGTGAATCTCCTCTGCACCCCCTCCAGTGCCAGTATATCCTTTCTCAAGTAAGGAGACCAAAACTGTACACAGTAACTCCTGGTGTGGCCTCACCAGCAGCTCATACAGCTGCAACATAACCTCACTGTTTTTAAACTCAATCCCTCTAAGAAGGCAAATGGAATTTTGACCTTCATTGCGAATTCCCTGCTGTACCTACAAACCAACTCCTTGTGATTCCTGCACAGGGACACCCAGGTCCCTCTGCACAGCAGCATGCTGCAATCTTTTACCATGGAATAATTATTTATTTATATTTTATTTATATTATATTTATATTATTTAAATGATGGCTGATATTTTTCTCATCCCCATTCTCCTGCCTTTTCCCCATACTCCCTGATCCCCTTATTAATCAGGAACCTATCTATCTCTGTCTTAAAGACACTCAATGACCCGGCCTCCGCAGCCTTCTGCAGCAAAGAGTTCCACAGATTCCCCACTCTCTGGCTGAAGAAATTCCCCCTCATCTCTGTTTTAAAGGATCGTCCCTTTAGCCTGAGGTTGTGCCCTCTGGTTCTAGTTTTTCCTACTAGTGGAAACATCCTCTCCACGTCCACTCTATCCAGGCCTCGCAATATCCTGTAAGTTTCAATAAGATCCCTCCCCTCATCCTTCTAAACTCCAACCAGTACAGACCCAGAGTCCTCAACCATTCCCCATACGACAAGACAACAGCAGCAAGGCTAAGTGCCAGCTAGCGTGAAAGGAGGAGAATTCCTTTTCTGTATTTTTAAGGTGAGATTTGATCTCAATCTTAAGTCATTGGAACTATGGGCTAGACTGTTTCTAGTCACTAGAGACAGTGGCAGGGGCTTAATTCACCTGCTAGCAGCTCAGGTTGGACCCACAAACTGTACATTCATAGAAAAAACACAAGGGCTGAAACAGTGACACAGTGGGTTATCACTGCTGCCTCACAGCGCCAGGGACCCGGGTTCGATTCCCGGGGGCACGGTGACACAGTGGGTTAACACTGCTGTCTCACAGAGCCAGGGACCCGGGTTCGATTCCCGGGGGGCACGGTGACACAGTGGGTTATCACTGCTGCCTCACAGCGCCAGGGACCCGGGTTCAATTCCCGGGGGCACGGTGACACAGTGGGTTAACACTGCTGTCTCACAGAGCCAGGGACCCGGGTTCGATTCCCGGGGGCACGGTGACACAGTGGGTTATCACTGCTGCCTCACAGCGCCAGGGACCCGGGTTCAATTCCCGGGGGCACGGTGACACAGTGGGTTAACACTGCTGTCTCACAGAGCCAGGGACCCGGGTTCGATTCCCGGGGGCACGGTGACACAGTGGGTTATCACTGCTGCCTCACAGCGCCAGGGACCCGGGTTCGATTCCCGGGGACACGGTGACACAGTGGGTTAACACTGCTGTCTCACAGAGCCAGGGACCCGGGTTCGATTCCCGGGGGCACGGTGACACAGTGGGTTATCACTGCTGCCTCACAGCGCCAGGGACCCGGGTTCGATTCCCGGGGGCACGGTGACACAGTGGGTTATCACTGCTGCCTCACAGCGCCAGGGACCCGGGTTCAATTCCCGGGGGCACGGTGACACAGTGGGTTAACACTGCTGTCTCACAGAGCCAGGGACCCGGGTTCGATTCCCGGGGGCACGGTGACACAGTGGGTTATCACTGCTGCCTCACAGCGCCAGGGACCCGGGTTCGATTCCCGGGGACACGGTGACACAGTGGGTTAACACTGCTGTCTCACAGAGCCAGGGACCCGGGTTCGATTCCCGGGGGCACGGTGACACAGTGGGTTATCACTGCTGCCTCACAGCGCCAGGGACCCGGGTTCGATTCCCGGGGGCACGGTGACACAGTGGGTTAACACTGCTGTCTCACAGAGCCAGGGACCCGGGTTCGATTCCCGGGGGCACGGTGACACAGTGGGTTAACACTGCTGTCTCACAGAGCCAGGGACCCGGGTTCGATTCCCGGGGGCACGGTGACACAGTGGGTTATCACTGCTGCCTCACAGCGCCAGGGACCCGGGTTCAATTCCCGGGGGCACGGTGACACAGTGGGTTAACACTGCTGTCTCACAGAGCCAGGGACCCGGGTTCGATTCCCGGGGGCACGGTGACACAGTGGGTTATCACTGCTGCCTCACAGCGCCAGGGACCCGGGTTCGATTCCCGGGGACACGGTGACACAGTGGGTTAACACTGCTGTCTCACAGAGCCAGGGACCCGGGTTCGATTCCCGGGGGCACGGTGACACAGTGGGTTATCACTGCTGCCTCACAGCGCCAGGGACCCGGGTTCGATTCCCGGGGGCACGGTGACACAGTGGGTTAACACTGCTGTCTCACAGAGCCAGGGACCCGGGTTCGATTCCCGGGGGCACGGTGACACAGTGGGTTAACACTGCTGTCTCACAGAGCCAGGGACCCGGGTTCGATTCCCGGGGGCACGGTGACACAGTGGGTTAACACTGCTGTCTCACAGAGCCAGGGACCCGGGTTCGATTCCCGGGGGCACGGTGACACAGTGGGTTAACACTGCTGTCTCACAGAGCCAGGGACCCGGGTTCGATTCCCGGGGACACGGTGACACAGTGGTTTAACACTGCTGTCTCACAGCGCCAGGGACCCGGGTTCGATTCCCAGGGGCACGGTGACACAGTGGGTTAACACTGCTGTCTCACAGAGCCAGGGACCCGGGTTCGATTCCCGGGGACACGGTGACACAGTGGGTTAACACTGCTGTCTCACAGCGCCAGGGACCCGGGTTCGATTCCCAGGGACACGGTGACACAGTGGGTTAACACTGCTGTCTCACAGAGCCAGGGACCCGGGTTCGATTCCCGGGGGCACGGTGACACAGTGGGTTAACACTGCTGTCTCACAGAGCCAGGGACCCGGGTTCGATTCCCGGGGGCACGGTGACACAGTGGGTTAACACTGCTGTCTCACAGCGCCAGGGACCCGGGTTCGATTCCCAGGGACACGGTGACACAGTGGGTTAACACTGCTGTCTCACAGCGCCAGGGACCCGGGTTCGATTCCCGGTTTGGGTCACTGTCTGTGTGGAGTCTGCACGTTCTTCACCCTCCTCCCTCCCACCCCCACTCAGTGTCTGCGTGGGTTTCCTCCGGGTGCTCCGGTTTCCTCCCACACTCCAAAGATGTGTGAGTTAGGTGGATTCGCCATGCTAAATTGCCCCTTAGTGTCACGGGGATTACCTGGGTAAATATGTGGGGCAATGGGGAATAGGGGCTGTGGTTGGTGCAGGTATGATGGGCTGAATGGCCTCCTTCTGCGCTGGAGGGATTCTATGACTGAACATCAGTTGATGTTTGCTGGAGAGAGTTCCCGATTTCTCTCTCTCTTTGTGTATGGAGGTGTTTGCCATCTCACTCCTGATAGGTCTGCCTCTCATTTCTACACTGTGTCCGCCCCCCCCACGCCTTCAATTCCCCCACTCAGCCAGAATCATTTCTCTCTCTGTTCCCCTAATTAATAAAAAAACAAAACAATAGATGGAAGATAGTGTAAGCCTTACTTGTGACACTAACACTGCAATGCAGTTACTGTGAAAATCCCCTAGTCACCACACCCCGGCACCTGTTCAAGGTACACTGAGGGAGAATTTAGCACATCCAACGCACCCTAACCAGCACATCTTTCAGACTGTGGGAGGAAACCGGAGCACCCGAAGGAAACCCGTGCGGACATGGTGAGAACATGCAGACTCCACACCAACAGTGACCCAAGCTGGGAATCGAACCCGGGTCCCTGGCGCTGTGAGACAGCAGTGTTAACCCACTGTGTCACCGTGTCCCCGGGAATCGAACCCGGGTCCCTGGCTCTGTGAGGCAGCAGTGTTAACCCACTGTGTCACCGTGTCCCCGGGAATCGAACCCGGGTCCCTGGCGCTGTGAGACAGCAGTGTTAACCCACTGTGTCACCGTGCCCCCAGGAATCGAACCCGGGTCCCTGGCTCTGTGAGGCAGCAGTGTTAACCCACTGTGTCACCGTGCCCCGGGAATCGAACCTGGGTCCCTGGCTCTGTGAGGCAGCAGTGTTAACCCACTGTGTCACCGTGTCCCCGGGAATCGAACCCGGGTCCCTGGCTCTGTGAGACAGCAGTGTTAACCCACTGTGTCACCGTGCCCCCGGGAATCGAACCCGGGTCCCTGGCACTGTGAGGCAGCAGTGTTAACCCACTGTGTCACCGTGCCCCCGGGAATCGAACCCGGGTCCCTGGCTCTGTGAGACAGCAGTGTTAACCCACTGTGTCACCGTGCCCCCGGGAATCGAACCCGGGTCCCTGGCTCTGTGAGGCAGCAGTGTTAACCCACTGTGTCACCGTGCCCCCAGGAATCGAACCCGGGTCCCTGGCTCTGTGAGACAGCAGTGTTAACCCACTGTGTCACCGTGCCCCCGGGAATCGAACCCGGGTCCCTGGCGCTGTGAGACAGCAGTGTAAACCCACTGTGTCACCGTGCCCCCGGGAATCGAACCCGGGTCCCTGGCGCTGTGAGACAGCAGTGTTAACCCACTGTGTCACCGTGCCCCCGGGAATCGAACCCGGGTCCCTGGCTCTGTGAGACAGCAGTGTTAACCCACTGTGTCACCGTGCCCCCGGGAATCGAACCCGGGTCCCTGGCTCTGTGAGACAGCAGTGTTAACCCACTGTGTCACCGTGCCCCCGGGAATCGAACCCGGGTCCCTGGCGCTGTGAGACAGCAGTGTTAACCCACTGTGTCACCGTGTCCCCGGGAATCGAACCCGGGTCCCTGGCTCTGTGAGACAGCAGTGTTAACCCACTGTGTCACCGTGCCCCCGGGAATCGAACCCGGGTCCCTGGCTCTGTGAGACAGCAGTGTTAACCCACTGTGTCACCGTGTCCCCGGGAATCGAACCCGGGTCCCTGGCTCTGTGAGACAGCAGTGTTAACCCACTGTGTCACCGTGCCCCCGGGAATCGAACCCGGGTCCCTGGCTCTGTGAGACAGCAGTGTTAACCCACTGTGTCACCGTGCCCCCGGGAATCGAACCCGGGTCCCTGGCTCTGTGAGACAGCAGTGTTAACCCACTGTGTCACCGTGCCCCCGGGAATCGAACCCGGGTCCCTGGCTCTGTGAGACAGCAGTGTTAACCCACTGTGTTACCAACTGTACTGCATTCCTGTCCCTTGAGAGATTTCCAAGCCAAATTTTCCAAACTGCGCCCTGCCCCAGGCAACAAGGGAGATAGTACACTGGGGGAGGCCACTCAGCCCCTCGGGCCTGTCCCGCCGCCATTTTGGTTCCATCGCAGCTAATCTGCACAAGCCGGAACCATCGATTGGCCGAGTGGTATTCGGCCCGGCAGCTGGTCAGTGACCTCTGACCCGTACCTCTCGGTGGATGAAGATGATGTCAGTCGATTCGTGAGCTTCTGGGCCTCCGACGAGGTAACGCTGCCTCACCTCTTCTGAGGTCTGCTCACACCTGAGGAATACGAGACAGAAAGATGGTGCGTTTAATCAGCAGCGCTCGATATCAGGGGGGCTAGGAGGCCCCAACTTCCAGCACCACTGGGAAACACCCTGGTTATCACAGTGAGGGGGGAGGAGGGAGATGGAACAGAAGAGAGATCCCTCAATACCCTCTTCAGGGGCACGTGTTTGGGGGAGTGGGTGGGGAGAATGGGCCCGTGTTTGGGGGAGAGGGCGGGGAGAATGGGCACGTGTTTGGGGGAGAGGGCAGGGAGAATGGGCCCGTGTTTGGGGGAGAGGGCGGGGAGAAAGGGCCCGTGTTTGGGGGAGAGGGCGGGGAGAATGGGCGCGTGTTTGGGGAAGTGGGCGGGGAGAATGGGCGCGTGTTTGGGGGAGTGGGCGGGGAGAATGGGCCCGTGTTTGGGGGAGTGGGTGGGGAGAATGGGCGCGTGTTTGGGGGAGTGGGCGGGGAGAATGGGCACGTGTTTGGGGGAGTGGGCGGGGAGAATGGGCGCGTGTTTGGGGGAGTGGGCGGGGAGAATGGGCGCGTGTTTGGGGGAGTGGGCGGGGAGAATGGGCCCGTGTTTGGGGGAGAGGGCGGGGAGAAAGGGCCCGTGTTTGGGGGAGAGGGCGGGGAGAATGGGCCCGTGTTTGGGGGAGAGGGCGGGGAGAATGGGCCCGTGTTTGGGGGAGTGGGTGGGGAGAATGGGCGCGTGTTTGGGGGAGAGGGCGGGGAGAATGGGCACGTGTTTGGGGGAGTGGGCGGGGAGAAAGGGCCCGTGTTTGGGGATGTGGGCGGGGAGAATGGGCCCGTGTTTGGGGATGTGGGCGGGGAGAATGGGCCCGTGTTTGGGGATGTGGGTGGGGAGAATGGGCCCGTGTTTGGGGGAGTGGGTGGGGAGAATGGGCACGTGTTTGGGGGAGTGGGTGGGGAGAATGGGCACGTGTTTGGGGGAGTGGGTGGGGAGAATGGGCACGTGTTTGGGGGAGTGGGCGGGGAGAATGGGCACGTGTTTGGGGAGTGGGCGGGGAGAATGGGCCCGTGTTTGGGGATGTGGGCGGGGAGAATGGGCACGTGTTTGGGGGAGTGGGTGGGGAGAATGGGCCCGTGTTTGGGGATGTGGGTGGGGAGAATGGGCCCGTGTTTGGGGGAGTGGGTGGGGAGAATGGGCACGTGTTTGGGGGAGTGGGTGGGGAGAATGGGCACGTGTTTGGGGGAGTGGGCGGGGAGAATGGGCCCGTGTTTGGGGGAGTGGGTGGGGAGAATGGGCACGTGTTTGGGGGAGTGGGTGGGGAGAATGGGCACGTGTTTGGGGGAGTGGGTGGGGAGAATGGGCACGTGTTTGGGGGAGTGGGTGGGGAGAATGGGCACGTGTTTGGGGGAGTGGGTGGGGAGAATGGGCACGTGTTTGGGGGAGTGGGCGGGGAGAATGGGCCCGTGTTTGGGGATGTGGGTGGGGAGAATGGGCACGTGTTTGGGGGAGTGGGTGGGGAGAATGGGCACGTGTTTGGGGGAGTGGGCGGGGAGAATGGGCCCGTGTTTGGGGATGTGGGTGGGGAGAATGGGCACGTGTTTGGGGATGTGGGTGGGGAGAATGGGCACGTGTTTGGGGGAGTGGGTGGGGAGAATGGGCACGTGTTTGGGGGAGTGGGCGGGGAGAATGGGCACGTGTTTGGGGGAGAGGGCGGGGAGAATGGGCGCGTGTTTGGGGGAGAGGGCGGGGAGAATGGGCCCGTGTTTGGGGATGTGGGCGGGGAGAATGGGCCCGTGTTTGGGGATGTGGGTGGGGAGAATGGGCGTGTGTTTGGGGATGTGGGCGGGGAGAATGGGCCTGTGTTTGGGGATGTGGGCGGGGAGAATGGGCGTGTGTTTGGGGGAGTGGGCGGGGAGAATGGGCGCCTGTTTGGGGGAGTGGGTGGGGAAAATGGGCACGTGTTTGGGGGAGAGGGCGGGGAGAATGGGCGCGTGTTTGGGGGAGTGGGTGGGGAGAATGGGCACGTCAGGAGATATTATACCTGATATAAAATTCCACACTGGGCCTTCCTGCACTTCTGTGATTCCTGGCAAGTCCCAGCAACATGGGTTGGCTTAAACTTTCCACAGGAATGTTTACCTGACAAAGAGAACAAGGACAGATTAACGCAGCTCAGAATCTCACATCTCTTCACAAGCTACCAACCCCGTTAGATCACCAGAACGCAAAGCCCACTGGCATCACTCGCACAGTGGGTTAACACTGCCCCCGCACAGAGCCAGGGACCCGGGTTCGATTCCCGGGGGCACGGTGACACAGTGGGTTAGCACTGCTGTCTCACAGAGCCAGGGACCCGGGTTCGATTCCCGGGACCCAGGTTCGATTCCCGGGGACACGGTGACACAGTGGGTTAGCACTGCTGTCTCACAGAGCCAGGGACCCGGGTTCGATTCCCGGGACCCAGGTTCGATTCCCGGGGACACGGTGACACAGTGGGTTAACACTGCTGTCTCACAGAGCCAGGGACCCGGGTTCGATTCCCGGGGGACACGGTGACACAGTGGGTTAACACTGCTGTCTCACAGAGCCAGGGACCCGGGTTCGATTCCCGGGGGCACGGTGACACAGTGGGTTAACACTGCTGTCTCACAGCGCCAGGGACCCGGGTTCGATTCCCGGGGGCACGGTGACACAGTGGGTTAACACTGCTGCCTCACAGCCCCAGGGACCCGGGTTCGATTCCCGGGGGCACGGTGACACAGTGGATTAACACTGCTGTCTCACAGAGCCAGGGACCCGGGTTCGATTCCCGGGGGTACGGTGACACAGTGGGTTAACACTGCTGCCTCACAGCGCCAGGGACCCGGGTTCGATTCCCGGGGGCACGGTGACACAGTGGGTTAACACTGCTGTCTCACAGAGCCAGGGACCCGGGTTCGATTCCCGGGGGACACGGTGACACAGTGGGTTAACACTGCTGTCTCACAGAGCCAGGGACCCGGGTTCGATTCCCGGGGGCACGGTGACACAGTGGGTTAGCACTGCTGTCTCACAGAGCCAGGGACCCGGGTTCGATTCCCGGGACCCAGGTTCGATTCCCGGGGACACGGTGACACAGTGGGTTAACACTGCTGTCTCACAGAGCCAGGGACCCGGGTTCGATTCCCGGGGGACACGGTGACACAGTGGGTTAACACTGCTGTCTCACAGAGCCAGGGACCCGGGTTCGATTCCCGGGGGCACGGTGACACAGTGGGTTAACACTGCTGTCTCACAGCGCCAGGGACCCGGGTTCGATTCCCGGGGGCACGGTGACACAGTGGGTTAACACTGCTGCCTCACAGCCCCAGGGACCCGGGTTCGATTCCCGGGGGCACGGTGACACAGTGGATTAACACTGCTGCCTCACAGCGCCAGGGACCCGGGTTCGATTCCCGGGGGCACGGTGACACAGTGGGTTAACACTGCTGTCTCACAGAGCCAGGGACCCGGGTTCGATTCCCGGGGGCACGGTGACACAGTGGGTTAACACTGCTGTCTCACAGAGCCAGGGACCCGGGTTCGATTCCCGGGAGCACGGTGACACAGTGGGTTAGCACTGCTGTCTCACAGCCCCAGGGACCCGGGTTCGATTCCCGGGGGCACGGTGACACAGTGGGTTAACACTGCTGTCTCACAGAGCCAGGGACTCGGGTTCGATTCCAGCCTCGGGTCACTGTCTCTGTTACCGCGGCCAATCCATCTAACTTACAAACTCCACACAAAGTGAATTTTACGATGGTGCCCATGTTAAATTGCCCCTTAGTGTCCAAAGATGTACAGGTTAGGTGGCTTAATGAGGCAGATATGTGAGGTTATGGGGGTAGACCCTGGGTAAAATGCTGTATTGGAGAGTCAGTATAAACTTGATAGATGAATGGCCTCCTTCTGCATGGTTTGGATACTGTCATGGTGACATTCAAATTACAGAATCCTACAGCACAGGAGGAGGCCATTCGGCCCATCGAGTCCGCAGTGAGCACAATCCCACCCAGGCCCCATCCCCATCACCCCATGCATTGACCCTCCCAAGTCCCCCTGACCCTAAGGGCTATGTTAGCACGGCCAACGCACCTAACCCACGCGTCTTTTCGGGCTCTGGGAGGAAACCGGAGCACCCGGACGAAACCCACGCAGACATGGGGAGAATGTGTAGACTCCGCACAGATAGTGACCCAAACCGGGAATCGAACCCAGGTCCCTGGCGCTGTGAGACAGCAGTGTTAACCCACTGTGTCACCGTGCCCCCGGGAATCGAACCCGGGTCCCTGGCGCTGTGAGACAGCAGTGTTAACCCACGGTGTCACCGTGTCCCCAGGAATCGAACCCAGGTCCCTGGCGCTGTGAGACATCAGTGTTAACCCACTGTGTCACCGTGCCCCCGGGAATCGAACCCGGGTCCCTGGCGTTGTGAGACAGCAGTGTTAACCCACTGTGTCACCGTGTCCCCGGGAATCGAACCCGGGTCCCTGGCACTGTGAGACAGCAGTGTTAACCCACTGTGTCACCGTGCCCCCGGGAATCGAACCCAGGTCCCTGGCGCTGTGAGGCAGCAGTGTTAACCCATTGTGTCACCGTGCCCCCGGGAATCGAACCCGGGTCCCTGGTGCTGTGAGACAGCAGTGTTAACCCACTGTGTCACCGTGCCCCCGGGAATCGAACCCGGGTCCCTGGCGCTGTGAGACAGCAGTGCTAACCCACTGTGTCACCGTGTCCCCGGGAATCGAACCCAGGTCCCTGGCGCTGTGAGACAGCAGTGTTAACCCACTGTGTCACCGTGCCCCCGGGAATCGAACCCGGGTCCCTGGCGCTGTGAGACAGCAGTGTTAACCCACTGTGTCACCATGCCCCCGGGAATCGAACCCGGGTCCCTGGCTCTGTGAGACAGCAGTGTTAACCCACTGTGTCACCGTGTCCCCGGGAATCGAACCCGGGTCCCTGGCGCTGTGAGACAGCAGTGTTAACCCACTGTGTCACTGTGCTCCCGGGAATCGAACCCGGGTCCCTGGCGCTGTGAGGCAGCAGTGTTAACCCACTGTGTCCCCGGGAATCGAACCCAGGTCCCTGGCGCTGTGAGACAGCAGTGTTAACCCACTGTGTCACCGTGCGCCCGGGAATCGAACCCGGGTCCCTGGCGCTGTGAGACAGCAGTGTTAACCCAATGGGTCAGCGTGCCCCTGGGAATCAAACCCGGGTCCCTGGCTCTGTGAGACAGCAGTGTTAACCCACTGTGTCACCGTGCCCCCGGGAATCAAACCCGGGTCCCTGACGCTGTGAGACAGCAGTGTTAACCCACTGTGTCACCGTGCCCCCGGGAATCGAACCCGGGTCCCTGGCGCTGTGAGGCAGCAGTGTTAACCCACTATGTCACCGTGCCCCCGGGAATCGAACCCGGGTCCCTGGCTCTGTGAGACAGCAGTGTTAACCCACTGTGTCACCGTGCCCCCGGGAATCGAACCCGGGTCCCTGGCTCTGTGAGACAGCAGTGTTAACCCACTGTGTCACCGTGTCCCCGGGAATCGAACCCGGGTCCCTGGCTCTGTGAGACAGCAGTGTTAACCCACTGTGTCACCGTGCCCCCGGGAATCGAACCCGGGTCCCTGGCACTGTGAGACAGCAGTGCTAACCCACTGTGTCACCGTGCCCCCGGGAATCGAACCCGGGTCCCTGGCTCTGTGAGACAGCAGTGTTAACCCACTGTATCACTGTGTCCCCGGGAATCGAACCCGGGTCCCTGGCGCTGTGAGACAGCAGTGTTAACCCACTGTGTCACTGTGCCCCCGGGAATCGAACCCGGGTCCCTGACGCTGTGAGGCAGCAGTGTTAACCCACTGTGTCACCGTGTCCCCGGGAATCGAACCCGGGTCCCTGGCTCTGTGAGGCAGCAGTGTTAACCCACTGTGTCACCGTGCCCCCCGGGAATCGAACCCGGGTCCCTGGCTCTGTGAGACAGCAGTGTTAACCCACTGTGTCACCGTGCCCCCGGGAATCGAACCCGGGTCCCTGGCTCTGTGAGACAGCAGTGTTAACCCACTGTGTCACCGTGCCCCCGGGAATCGAACCCGGGTCCCTGGCTCTGTGAGACAGCAGTGTTAACCCACTGTGTCACTGTGCCCCCGGGAATCGAACCCGGGTCCCTGGCTCTGTGAGGCAGCAGTGTTAACCCACTGTGTCACCGTGCCCCCCGGGAATCGAACCCGGGTCCCTGGCTCTGTGAGACAGCAGTGTTAACCCACTGTGTCACCGTGCCCCCCGGGAATCGAACCCGGGTCCCTGGCTCTGTGAGGCAGCAGTGTTAACCCACTGTGTCACCGTGCCCTCCGGGAATCGAACCTGGGTCCCTGGCTCTGTGAGACAGCAGTGTTAACCCACTGTGTCACCGTGTCCCCGGGAATCGAACCCGGGTCCCTGGCGCTGTGAGACAGCAGTGTTAACCCACTGTGTCACCGTGTCCCCGGGAATCGAACCCGGGTCCCTGGCGCTGTGAGACAGCAGTGTTAACCCACTGTGTCACCGTGCCCCCGGGAATCGAACCCGGGTCCCTGGCGCTCTGAGACAGCAGTGTTAACCCACTGTGTCACCGTGCCCCCGGGAATCGAACCCGGGTCCCTGGCGCTCTGAGACAGCAGTGTTAACCCACTGTGTCACCGTGCCCCCGGGAATCGAACCCGGGTCCCTGGAGCTGTGAGACAGCAGTGTTAACCCACTGTGTCACCGGGTCCCCGGGAATCGAACCCGGGTCCCTGGCGCTGTGAGACAGCAGTGTTAACCCACTGTGTCACCGTGCCCCCGGGAATCGAACCCGGGTCCCTGGCGCTCTGAGACAGCAGTGTTAACCCACTGTGTCACCGTGCCCCCGGGAATCGAACCCGGGTCCCTGGCTCTGTGAGACAGCAGTGTTAACCCACTGTGTCACCGTGCCCCCGGGAATCGAACCCGGGTCCCTGGCGCTGTGAGACGGCAGTGTTAACCCACTGTGTCACCGTGTCCCCGGGAATCGAACCCGGGTCCCTGGCTCTGTGAGACAGCAGTGTTAACCCACTGTGTCACCGTGCCCCCGGGAATCGAACCCGGGTCCCTGGCTCTGTGAGACAGCAGTGGTAACCCACTGTGTCACCGTGCCTCCCGGGAATCGAACCCGGGTCCCTGGCGCTGTGAGACAGCAGTGTTAACCCACTGTGTCACCGTGCCCCCGGGAATCGAACCCGGGTCCCTGGCTCTGTGAGACAGCAGTGTTAACCCACTGTGTCACCGTGCCCCCGGGAATCGAACCCGGGTCCCTGGCTCTGTGAGGCAGCAGTGTTAACCCACTGTGTCACCGTGTCCCCGGGAATCGAACCCGGGTCCCTGGCTCTGTGAGGCAGCAGTGTTAACCCACTGTGTCACCGTGTCCCCCGGGAATCGAACCTGGGTCCCTGGCTCTGTGAGACAGCAGTGTTAACCCACTGTGTCACCGTGCCCCCGGGAATCGAACCCGGGTCCCTGGCGCTGTGAGACAGCAGTGTTAACCCACTGTGTCACCGTGTCCCCGGGAATTGAACCCGGGTCCCTGGCTCTGTGAGACAGCAGTGTTAACCCACTGTGTCACCGTGTCCCCGGGAATCGAACCCGGGTCCCTGGCTCTGTGAGACAGCAGTGTTAACCCACTGTGTCACCGTGTCCCCGGGAATCGAACCCGGGTCCCTGGCTCTGTGAGACAGCAGTGTTAACCCACTGTGTCACCGTGCCCCCGGGAATCGAACCCGGGTCCCTGGCTCTGTGAGACAGCAGTGTTAACCCACTGTGTCACCGGGAATCGAACCCGGGTCCCTGGCGCTGTGAGGCAGCAGTGTTAACCCACTGTGTCACCGTGTCCCCGGGAATCGAACCCGGGTCCCTGGCGCTGTGAGACAGCAGTGTTAACCCACTGTGTCACCGTGTCCCCGGGAATCGAACCCGGGTCCCTGGCACTGTGAGACAGCAGTGTTAACCCACTGTGTCACCGTGTCCCCGGGAATCGAACCCGGGTCCCTGGCACTGTGAGACAGCAGTGTTAACCCACTGTGTCACCGTGTACCCGCGAATCGAACCCGGGTCCCTGGCTCTGTGAGACAGCAGTGTTAACCCACTGTGTCACCGTGTCCCCGGGAATCGAACCCGGGTCCCTGGCTCTGTGAGACAGCAGTGTTAACCCACTGTGTCACCGGGAATCGAACCCGGGTCCCTGGCGCTGTGAGGCAGCAGTGTTAACCCACTGTGTCACCGTGTCCCCGGGAATCGAACCCGGGTCCCTGGCGCTGTGAGACAGCAGTGTTAACCCACTGTGTCACCGTGCCGCCCCATTGTTAAAGGATACAGTGGCATAGTGGTGGAGCGACCGGACTCGTGATCCCGAGATTCAAGTTCAATTCCCACCAGGGAAAATCTCAATTGAGTTCAATAAATCTGGGCTCTCAGTAACTGTCAGTGCAATACTGTCGGATGAAAAGCCCACCGGGGTTCAGCAATGTCCCCTTTCGGAAAGGAAATCTGCTGCCCTTACCCAGTCTGGCCTACATGTGACTCCAGACCCCACACACAGTCATGTGGGCAACTCTTAGCTGCCCCCTGCCCCCACCCCCCGACCACCGCCCCTGAAATGGCCAAGTGAGACACTCAGTTCAAGGGGGCTATTGGAGATGGGCACAAATGTGGGGCCTTGCCCAGCGATGCCCCTCACCCCAGTGCAAGAATTAAATAGATAAGGTCCAGGGTAATCTGTCTGGCTTTCACCTGGCTTCCCAAATAGCCAAGTAAGGTCAAGGCCAACAGATGCGAGGGTTGCCCATGTGCAGTGCCAGTGGAAGCATGGCCCAGGAAGAGTTGGCACCTTTGGGAGGAAGGAGAGGTCAAGTGAGACTGCACGGAGTGGGCACCAAGTTCAGGAACTTATCCCGTTGCTCCCCCCTCCCCACCTTTTACCTCATCACGGATCTCGCTCAGAATGGAAGAAAATATTTCTTGGACAACCAGCTCCCCCGACAGGTGCTCTGGTTGAATAGAGTCTTCCGGAATATCTTTCGCGGCCATCTGCAATGAGAGAAAGAGTGCGGGTTGAATGTTATACTGAGGGGCTGACAATAGCAAAGGGGGGAGAGGCAATTCGGCCCATCTTACCCATGCTAGCTCTTTGTGGGGAACTGCCCAACCAGTCCCACTCCTGCAATTTGCTCCTTTTCCGAGTATTCCTCCAAATCCTTCCCCCTTTTGGGAAGTTCCTCTTGAACCTGCTTCCACCGCTCTTTCAGGCAGCATATCCAATCATTGTGAGGTGGCTGGGGGCTGGGGAGAGCGATGAGAATTTTGAACACAATGTTGTTTCGATAGGGGCGGTGATAGCCCAGTGGTATTATCACAAAGCTATTAACCCAGAAACTCAGTGGGGGACCCGGCTTCAAATCCCACCACAGCACTTGGTGGAACAAAGAACGATACAGCACAGGAACAGGCCGTTCGGCCCTCCAAGCCTGTGCCGCTCATGCGCCCAAATAGATCACTGAATTCAATATAAAATATCTGGAATTAAGAATCTACTGATGACCCATTGTGGGAAAAACCCATCCGGTTCTCTTTAGGGAAGGAAATCTGCCGTCCTTACCCCGGTCTGGCCTACATGTGACTCCAGAGACACAGCAATGTGGTTGACTCTCAACTGCCCCTCCAAGGGGCAACGAGGGATGGGTAATAAATGCTGACCCAGCCACGGACACCCATGTCCCAGGGATGAAAGAAAAAATTGTCTTCAATCGCTGTCTCTCTGACTCTACAACCCCTGGAAACTATTGGTGGAAATTTTCTCGCCCTTCCCACTGGTGGAATTTTCCAGTGTTGCCGGCAGAGGGTTGGTCCATCTCCGTGGCCAGGAAGTCCTGCCCATTATTTGCTCAATTAAAACCTTTCAGAATTCGTGCTTCCCAAACCTCTTCAAAAGGAAGCATGGGAACACAAGGCTACTTTTTTATTGAAAGAACCAATGAAGTAGCAGCAAAGGTACACCCAGCAAACCCCTACGAAACATAAGATTACTACAAGGCAGATTGGCCATGCTAAATTGTCCCTTAGTGTCCAAAGATGTGTAGGTTAGGGTGGATTGGCCATGCTAAATTGTCCCTTAGTGTCCAAAGATGTGCAGGTTAGGGTGGATTGGCCATGCTAAATTGTCCCTTAGTGTCCAAAGATGTGCAGGTTAGGGTGGATTGGCCATGTTAAATTTCCCCCTAGTGTCCAAAGGTGTGCAGGTTAGGGTGGATTGGCCATGCTAAATTGTCCCTTAGCGTCCAAAGATGTGCAGGTTAGGTGGATTGGCCATGTTAAATTGTCCCTTAGTGTCCAAAGATGTGCAGGTTAGGTGGATTGGCCATGCTAAATTGACCCTTAGTGTCCAAAGATGTGCAGGTTAGGTGGATTGGCCATGCTAAATTGTCCCTTAGTGTCCAAAGATGTGCAGGTTAGGGTGGATTGGCCATGTTAAATTTCCCCCTAGTGTCCAAAGATGTGCAGGTTAGGGTGGATTGGCCATGCTAAATTGTCCCTTAGCGTCCAAAGATGTGCAGGTTAGGTGGATTGGCCATGTTAAATTGTCCCTTAGTGTCCAAAGATGTGCAGGTTAGGTGGATTGGCCGTGCTAAATTGACCCTTAGTGTCCAAAGATGTGCAGGTTAGGTGGATTGGCCATGTTAAATTGTCCCTTAGTGTCCAAAGATATGCGGGTTAGGTGGATTGGCTGTGCTAAATTGTCCCTTAGTGCCAGGGGGATTAGCAGAGTAAATACATGGTGTTACACTGGACGGGGCCTGAGTGGGATTGTTGTTTGCGCAGACTCAATGGCCTCTTCCTACACTGTAGGGATTCTATGATTCTAATTTATCCCACACACATCTTCGGAGTGTGGGAGGAAACCCACGCAGACACAGGGAAATGTTTTGGCATCAACTACTTCCTGTGGGAATGAATCCCACAGGCTCACCGGGTGAAGAAATGTCTCCTCACCTCCGTCCGAAATGGTCTCCCCCCAATCCTCAGACTGTGACCCCCCTGGTTCTGGACTCCCCCCACCACTGGGGGACCCAGATGAGGGGGGGTGGAGGGCAGCATATAAATACAAGACTGAGAATAACCAATTCAATGGGAAAATGAAGGAAAGATTTTGAAAGTTTGAGTGGAAATCTGCTAGCACTGAAAGAAATTGAGGCAAATCACCTTGATGCTTTCAAAAAGGAAATTCTTTGAGTGTATGAGAGAAACGGCAATGTAAAGATAGGGATAGCATTGCCGTGATGGGTTAGATCGTAGAATCCCTACAACGCAGGAAGAGATTACTTGGCCAGTCCATACTGACCAGAATCCCACCCAGGCCCTATTCCCATAAGCCCACATATTTACCCTGCTAATCTCCCTGACACAAAGGGGCAATTTAGCATAGCCAAATCCACTCATTTGTCTGAATGACAGGGGGGATCTCATTCAGACTAAAATTCTAACAGGACTAGACAGGGTAGATGCAGGGAGGATGTTCCCGATGGTGGGGGGAGTCCAGAACCAGGGGTCACAGTCTGAGGATTGGGGGGAGACCATTTCGGACGGAGGTGAGGAGACATTCCTTCACCCGGGATTCATTCCCACAGGAAGTAGTTGATGCCAAAACATTGAATGTATTCAAGAGGCAGCTGGATATAGCACTTGGGGCGAACGGGGTCAAAGGTTATGGGGAGAAAGCAGGATTAGGCTATTGAGTTGGACAATCAGCCATGATGGTGATGAATGGGGGAGCAGGCTCGAAGGGCCGAATGGCCTTCTCTTATCTTCTATATTTCTAACCTACACATCTTTGGACACTAGGTGGATTGGCCATGCCAAATTGCCCCTTAACCCGCACATCTTTGGACACTAAGGGACAATTTAGCATGGCCAATCCACCCTAACCTGCACATCTTTGGACACTAAGGGACAATTTAGCATGGCCAATCCACCTTAACCCGCACATCTTTGGACACTAAGGGGAATTTAATGGCCAATCCACATAACCAGCATGTCTTCCGGACTGTGGGAGGAAACCCATGCAGACACAGGGGGAACATGCAGGTCCACACAGACAGTGACCCAAGCCAGGAAGCAAACCCGGGCTGGGAACCGACCCCAGGTCCCTGCTGCAGTGAGGCAGCAGTGCTAACCACTATTCCAGCTGGATCTCTGTTTTTGGAATAAAGAGGAACAAACCTTGGGTTCCGGGTGTCCGCCTGGAATGTCCACTTGACCTGCTGCCTCTGCCACCTGCTCGCTCCTCCTCAGGAAGACAAAGCAGTCGTCAGCCGTGTGGAGCATGGCGCCAACACCCAGGGGCTCTGCCAGGTAGGCCTGGCTGTCACCGAAGTCCACTAGGCCCTGCTCCTGCAGGAGGTGGGCAGACGGCGCCCAGTTGGTCCCCAGGTAGTCCTTGTAGCAGGTAAGGCCCAGCTTCAGGAGCAGGCTCCTGCCCTCCAGTTCAGCCCCGTGGATGCGAAACTTGGCCCCGTTGAAGAGCCAGGGCTTGTCCCGCTTCCTCTGCTGCCAAATCTCCGCGATCTTCTGCTCATGCTGCAGCAGGACCCGGCGGTTGTAGTCGGAAGAGATCTCCACGCGGACCTGCTCCTGGCTCAGTCCTCCCAGGAAGGGGCACCGGATCAGGAGGGAGACATCTGGATCCATGTTTGTGCTTTCAACTGAAAAGCAAGGAAGAGTTCATAGAATCATGAAGTTATACAGTTCAGAGGAGGCCATTCGGCCCATCACATCTGCACCGACTACAATCCCACCTAGGCCCTATCCCCATAACCCCATGCATTTACGCAAGCTAGTCCCCCTGCTACTAAGGGACAATTTAGCATGCCCAACCCACCTAACCTGCACATCTTTGGACACTAAGGGACAATTTAGCATGGCCAATCCACCTAACCTGCACATCTTTGGACACTAAGAGACAATTTAGCACGGCCAATCCACCCTAACCTACACATCTTTGGACACTAAGGGGCTATTTAGCATGGCCAATCCCCCTAACCTACACATCGTTGGACACTAAGGGACAATTTAGCATGGCCAATCCCCCTAACCTACACATCTTTGGACACTAAGGGGCTATTTAGCATGGCCAATCCCCCTAACCTACACATCGTTGGACACTAAGGGACAATTTAGCATGGCCAATCCACCTAACCTGCACATCTTTGGACACTAAGAGACAATTTAGCACGGCCAATCCACCCTAACCTACACATCTTTGGACACTAAGGGGCTATTTAGCATGGCCAATCCCCCTAACCTACACATCGTTGGACACTAAGGGACAATTTAGCATGGCCAATCCCCCTAACCTACACATCGTTGGACACTAAGGGACAATTTAGCATGGCCAATCCCCCTAACCTACACATCTTTGGACACTAAGGGGCAATTTAGCACGGCCAATCCACCCTAACCCGCACATTCTTGGGCACTAAGGGACAATTTAGCATGGCCAATCCACCTAACCCGCACATCTTTGGACACTAAGGGACAATTTAGCATGGCCAATCCACCCTAACCTGCACATTCAGGGGAGGTGATGGCCTCGTGGTATCATTGTTAGATTATTAATGCAGAAACTCAGCTAATGTTCTGGGGGACCCGGGTTTGAATCCCGCCACAGCAGATGGTGGAATTTGAATTCAATAAAAAATATCTGGAATTCAGAATTGACTAATGGCATTTGATTTTACTGTATCCCAATATATGTGACAATAATAAAAGTATTGTTTCTTGAATGTTATACAGACAAAACATATTGTTCATAGAGAAGGAAAGGAGAGGGTGCAGAATGTAGTGTTACTGTCAGAGCTAGGGTGTAGAGAAAGATGAACTTAATGCGAGGTCACCAACTCTGTTAGAGATTTAATTGGAGCATTGTTAAAGTCATAGAGGTTTACAGCATAGAAACAGGCCCTTCGGCCCAATTTTTTAAACCACTAAGTTAGTCCCAGTTGCCCACATTTGACCCATATCACTCTATACCCATCTTACCCATGTAGCTGTTTTCAAAGACAAAATTGTACCTGGCCCTCCTACTGCCTCTGGCAGCTCATTCCCAACACTCACCACCCTGTTGATCTTTCTCTAGCTGTGACTGTAACAGTATGTTCTGCACCCTCTCCTTTCCTTCTCTATGAACAGTATGCTTTGTCTGTAAAGCGCACAAGGAACAATACTTTTCATTGCATCCCAATACACGTGACAATAATAAATCAAATCTGAGTGAAAGAATTGCCCCTCTGTTCCCTTTTGTATCTCTCCCCTCTCACCTTAAACCTAAGCCCTCTAGTTTTAGACTCCCCTATCATTGGGAAAAGATATTGACTATCTCTCTGATCTGTGCCCCTCATTATTTTATAGACCTCTATAAGATCACCCCTCAGCCCCCTACGCTCCAGAGAAAAAAGTCCCAGTCTATCCAGCCTCTCCTTATAACTCAAACCATCAAGGCCTGGTACCATCTTAGTACTGGACGACTGTCTGTCTGGAGAAGGGGGGATTCCCTGTGGATCTCGGTGTAACTGTGCCTTACCTGGACAGTACTGTCTGTCTGGAGAAGGGGGGGATTCCCTGTGGATCTCACTGTAACTGTGCCTTACCTGGACAGTACTGTCTGTCTGGAGAAGGGGGGGTTTCCCTGTGGATCTCACTGTAACTGTGCCTTACCTGGACAGTACTGTCTGTCTGGAGAAGGGGGGATTCCCTGTGGATCTCACTGTAACTGTGCCTTACCTGGACAGTACTGTCTGTCTGGAGAAGGGGGGGATTCCCTGTGGATCTCACTGTAACTGTGCCTTACCTGGACAGTACTGTCTGTCTGGAGAAGGGGGGATTCCCTGTGGATCTCACTGTAACTGTGCCTTACCTGGACAGTACTGTCTGTCTGGAGAAGGGGGGGATTCCCTGTGGATCTCACTGTAACTGTGCCTTACCTGGACAGTACTGTCTGTCTGGAGAAGGGGGGATTCCCTGTGGATCTCACTGTAACTGTGCCTTACCTGGACTGTACTGTCTGTCTGGAGAAGGGGGGGATTCCCTGTGGATCTCACTGTAACTGTGCCTTACCTGGACAGTACTGTCTGTCTGGAGAAGGGGGGGGATTCCCTGTGGATCTCACTGTAACTGTGCCTTACCTGGACAGTACTGTCTGTCTGGAGAAGGGGGGGGATTCCCTGTGGATCTCACTGTAACTGTGCCTTACCTGGACAGTACTGTCTGTCTGGAGAAGGGGGGATTCCCTGTGGATCTCACTGTAACTGTGCCTTACCTGGACTGTACTGTCTGTCTGGAGAAGGGGGGGATTCCCTGTGGATCTCACTGTAACTGTGCCTTACCTGGACAGTACTGTCTGTCTGGAGAAGGGGGGGATTCCCTGTGGATCTCACTGTAACTGTGCCTTACCTGGACAGTACTGTCTGTCTGGAGAAGGGGGGATTCCCTGTGGATCTCACTGTAACTGTGCCTTACCTGGACTGTACTGTCTGTCTGGAGAAGGGGGGGATTCCCTGTGGATCTCACTGTAACTGTGCCTTACCTGGACAGTACTGTCTGTCTGGAGAAGGGGGGATTCCCTGTGGATCTCGGTGTAACTGTGCCTTACCTGGACAGTACTGTCTGTCTGGAGAAGGGGGGATTCCCTGTGGATCTCGGTGTAATTCCCTCACACAGAGACAGAGAGCAGGAATACTGTAACCTGCTGAAGGGCTGGGATTCCTCTCACAGACAGTATCCACGTCAGTTCAAACAGGCGGAAGTAATGAGGGGAACAGCTACTCGCCTATTGGTCCTGACCATCACATGTGACTCGGTCGGTGGACCCGCCCCTCCCCCGGGAGGCCGTTCAGCCCCTCTGCTCGCTGTGTCAGTGCCGTTCACTGTACTTTTATTGACTGGTTCATGGTGATGAATGAGATCTTTTCCAAAGGGGTGGCCCAGAGCTGAGATTTACCCTTCTAGTGGAAGGCAGGGTAGCTTCAGGCAAGCACTGCTTACTCAGGAAGCCATTCAGCCCCTCCAGCCTCCTGTACTGGCTCACTCATGGTTGGCATTGAGAGAAGGATTTCCAAGCTGATAAAGCCACTGTAATAAAGTTTAAAGTCTCCTGAAACCACATTCTCACTTTTTATTTCATTTAAACTTTATTAAAGTTATTGTGAGTGTCACAAGCAGGCTAACTTTATTGCAGTGTTAATGTAAATTTATTAAAATCCCAGAGTCACCACACTCCTCCACCTGTTCGGGTTACACTGAGGGAGAATTTAGTACAGCCGGTGCACCCTAACCAGTTCATCTTTTGGACTGTGGGAGGAAACCGGAGCACCCAGAGGAAACCCGTGCAGACATGGGGGGTAAAAAGATGCGCAGACTCTGCACAGACAGTGACCCAAGCCAGGAATCGAACCCAGGTCCCTGGCGCTGTGAGGCAACAGTGCTAACCACCATGCCACAAGACCTCCTTAAATCTTGGAGGTGCACCTCCTCCAGCCCCTACACTCCCTCCCCATCCCTGCAACCTCCTCCAGCCCCTACACCCCCTCCCTATCCCTGTATCCTCCTCCAGCCCCTGCACCCCCTCCCTACCTCTGTAACCTCCTCCAATCCCTACACCCCCTCCCTATCCCTGTAACCTCCTCCAGCCCCTGGAACCCTATCTCTGTAGCCTCCTCCAGCCGCTACACCCCTCCCTATCCCTGTAACTTCCTCCAATCCCTACAATCTTTCCTATCTATCTGACCTCCTCCAGCCCCTTACATCATCCCTATTTCTGTAACCTACTCCAACCTTGCAACCGTCCTTATCCCTGTTACCTCCTCTAGTGCCTATATTCCCTCTCTCTGTAACCTCTTCCAGCCCCTACATTCCCTCCCTATCTCTGTAACCTCTCCAGCCCCTACATTCCCTCCCTATCTCTGTAACCTCTCCAGCCCCTACAGACCTCCCTTCCTAGAGGAGGTTACAGAAAGGATGTGAAGGAATTGTCAGGGCTAAAGTGCAGTCCCCAGGACTGGAAACCAGGAGAGGTGATGGCCTAGTGGTATTAGCACTAGACTATTAGCTGAGTCTCTGGATTAGTGTTCTGGGGGAGCTGGGTTTGAATCCCACCATAGCAGATGGTGGAATTTCAATTGAATAAATAAGATCTGGAATTAAGAATCTACTGTTTGCCGATTGTCGGAAAAATCAATCCAGATCCCTCTAGGGAAGGAAATCTACCGTCCTTACCCAGTCTGGCCTACGTGTGACTCCAGAGCCACAGCAATGTGGTTGACTCTCAACTGCCCCTAGCAATCCACTCAGTTCAAGGGCAAGTAGTGATGGGCAATAAATATTGTCCAGTCAGTGACGCACACATAAGAACATAAGAAATAGGAGCAAGAGTAGGCCATCTAGCCCTTCGAGCCTGCCCCGCCATTCAATAAGATCATGGCTGATCTGTCGCTGCTCAGTTCCACATTCCCACCCTCTCCCCATAATCCTTAATCCCCTCTCTTATCAAAAACCCATCAACCCGCTTCTTAAAAATATTTAGCGAGGCAGCCTCCACCACTTCAACGGGCAGAGAATTCCAGAGATTCACCACCCTTTGAGTGAAGAAGTTCCTCCTCAACTCCGTTCTAAACCGCCTCCCCCTTTATCTTGAGGCTGTGCCCCCTAGTCCTACTGTCTTTTTTGAGCGGGAAGAGTCTCTCCACCTCTATCCTATCCATCCCATTCATCATCTTATACGTCTCAATGAGATCTCCCCTCATTCTTCTAAACTCTAACGAGTACAAGCCTAGTTTATTCAACCTCTCCTCTCCACATTCCACAAACGAATAAAAACTCCTAGCTGAGTCCCAGCCACTGATTGGTCAATTTATTGTCACATGTATTGGGATACCATACCATTCATAGAGAAGGAAAGGAGAGATGCCGAACATGGTGTTACAGTCATAGCTAGGATGCAGAGAAAGATCAGCTTAATATAAGATAGGTCCATTCAAAAGTCTGTTCTTTGACTTTGATTAGATTTATTATTGGCACATGTATTAACATACAGTGAAAAGTATCGTTTCTTGCACATTATACAGACAAAGCATACCACTCATAGAAAAGGAAAGGAGAGAGTGCAGAATGTAGTGTTACAGTCACAGCTAAGGTGTAGAGAAAGATCAACTTTGTGCGAGGTAGGTCCATTCAAAAGTCTGACAGCAGCAGGGAAGAAGCTGTTCTTGAGTCGGTCAGTACGTGACCTCAGACTTTTGTATCTTTTCCCCGATGGAAGAAGGTGGAAGAGAGAATGTCCGGGGTGCGTGGAGTACTTAATTATACTGGCTGCTTTTCCCGAGGCAGCAGGAAGTGTAGACAGAGTCAATGGATGGGAGGCTGGTTTGCCTGATGGATTGGGCTACATTCAGGATCCTCCGTAGTTCCTTGTGGTCTTGGGCAGAGCAGGAGCCCAGACCAAGCTGTGATACAACCAGAAAGAATGCTTTCTATGGGGCATCTGTAAAAGTTGGTGAGAGTCGTAGTGGACATGCCAAATTTCCTCAGTCTTCCAAGCCTTTCTTAGTCTTGGGCTTTTGTCATCTGGGTTCCGGTTCAAGCCAAGAGTCAGCACATTGAGGAGCTGAAGTCGACAGCACGTTGGTCTATTGTGTACAGAACGTGCTGCAGCCTCTGTCACCAATTTACTTTATCATTCACGGATCAAGATCACAGATACCGGGGAGAGGAGGGGGTGCACAGAGGGCAAGCTGTATAGAGGAAGCAGGCAGGAGGTTTCAGGCTGTTATGGACATGAGGAGTTTAATCTGTAATCTTGTCATCAATGGGAAATCTCCCAGCAATCACTTACAGGCCTTAATGGAGGTGGGAGTGGGGTGGCCGAGGTGGGGGGGGGAGGCGGGGGCGGGGTGGTATTATCCAGTTAGTGAATCGCGGAGTTTGGTGGATTTGATGGTCTGCAGCAATGGAACAATGCTTGGAACCGGCCAGTCTCTCAAAAGGGTGCATTGATAACACTGTTTTCAGATCAAACTGTTAATGGCTTTAGTTCCTGTCATGACGTGATTTACTGATTTATTCGGCATGACAAAAGCTACACACAGCACCACGTGACTCACAAGGGGCCAGCGTGCAGGTACAGCAAGTCATTAGCAACGCTGATGGAATGTGAACCTTTATTGTGAGCGGGGAAACTGATTACTAAAGTTGGGAGTTTATGCTTCAGCTGTATCGGGGGGGGGGGGGGGGGGGGGGGGGGGGCACTGGCGAGACCGAATCTGGAGTGTTATGTGTAGGGGCATTGGAGAGACCACATCTGGGGTATTGTGTACAGGGACATTAGGGAGACCACATCTGGGGTATTGTGTACAGGGTCATTAGGGAGACCACATCCGGAGTATTGTGTACAGGGTCATTAGGGAGACCACATCTGGGGTATTGTGTACAGGGGCATTAGGGAGACCACATCTGGGGTATTGTGTACAGGGGCATTAGGGAGACCACATCTGGGGTATTGTGTACAGGGGCATTAGGGAGACCACATCTGGGGTATTGTGTACAGGGGCATTAGGGAGACCACATCCGGAGCACTGAGTACAGGGGCATTAGGGAGACCACATCTGGGGTATTGTATACAGTGTTGGTCTCCTTATTGAAGGAAAGATGTCAGCGTGTTGGGAGCTGTTCGGAGAAGGTTTCCCAGGCTAACACCAGGAATAGGTAGGTTGTTTGATGAGGAGAGAGCAGAGGGGTTCAGTTCGTATCCGTTGGAATCTAGAGGAGTGAAGAGACGATTTGCTTAAAGCCTTTCAGATCGGGAGGGGGGGTGGTGGTAGTGGTTGTGGTCTGCTCAGGTTGGATGCGGAAAGAAAAACAGAAAAATGCTGGAAAATCTCAGCAGATCTGACACCGTCTGTGGGGAGAGAATAGAGCCAATGTTTCAAGTCTGGACAACCCTTCGTCAGAGCTCCAGATTGGGAACATTGGGCTCTATTCTCTCCCCAGAGATGCTGTCAGACCCGCTGAGATTTTCCAGCATTTTTCTGTTTTTGTTTCAGATTCCAGCATCCGCAATATTTTGCCTTTATCTGGCTGTGGAGACGATGTTTGCTCTTATGGGAGAATTGAGAAGCAGGGGGTCACTGTTAAGGAGTCGCCCATTTAGATCACAAAATCTAGGAGCAGAATCAGGCCATTCGGCCCATCGAGTCTGCCCCGCCGTGGCTGATAAGTTTCTCAATCGCATTCTCCTCCCTTTTCCCTATAACCTTTGATCCCCTCACCAATTGAGAATCTATCTCTGTCTCCGATACACTCAATGACCCGGCTTTCTCTATGGCAACGAATCCCACAGATTCACCCACCCTCTGGCTGAAGAAATTCCTCCTCATCTCTGTTCTAAAGGGCTGTTTACTCTGAGGCTGTGCCTTCGGATCCCAGTCTCTCCGACTAATAGAAACATCTTCCCCACAGTCCACTTTAATACTGAAAGGCCTGGATAAACACAGAACAAAGAAAGTTCCAGCACAGGAACAGGCCCTTCAGCCCTCCAAGCCTGCACCAACCATGCTGCCCTGACTGAACTAAACCCCCTACCCTTCCGGGGACCATATCCCTCTATTCCCATCCTATTCATGTGTTTGTCCAGATGCCCCTTAAAACTCACTATTGTATCTCCTTCCACTCCCTCCCCCCGGCAGCGAGTTCCAGGGACCCACCACCCTCTGTGTAAAAAATCTGCCTCGTACCTCTCCTTTAAACCTTGCCCCTTGCACCTTAAACCTGTGCCCCCCTAGTAATTGACTCTGGGAAAAAGCTTCTGACTATCCACTCTGTCCGTGCCCCTCATAATCTTGTAGCCTTCTATCAGGTCTCCCCCCAACCACCATCGTTCCAGTGAGAACAAACCAAGTTTCTCCAACCTCTCCTCATAGCTAATGCCCTCCAGACCAGGGCAACATCCTGGTAAATCTTTTCTGTACCCTCTCCAAAGCCTCCACATCCTTCTGGTAGTGTGGCGACCAGAATTGAACACTATATTCCAAGTGTGGTCTAACTAAGGTTCTATAAAGCTGCAACGAGTTGCCAACTTTTAAACTCAGTACCCCGGCCGATGAAGGGAAGCATGCCGTATGCCTTCTTGACTACCTTCACCACCTGCATTGCCACTTTGAGTGACCTGTGTACCTGTACACCCAGATCCCTCTGCCTATCAATATTCTTAAGGGCTCTGCCATTTACTGTATATTTCCTATCTGTATTAGACCTTCCAGAATGCATTACCTCACAATTGTCCGAATTAAACTCCATCTGCCATCTCTCCGCCCAAGTCTCCAACCGATCTATATCCTGCTGTATCCTCTGATGGTCCTCATCGCTATTCTGGAAGTTTCAATGATACTTCACCCTCTGAGGGAAAACATTTCTCCTCTTCTCCATCTGGAGAGTTTCTGGAACTTTCTTTCTCAAAAGGTGGCGGGATCAGAATATTTGAATATTTCTAAGGCGGTGGTGGATAGATTCTTGATTAACAAGTGGAGGGGTTGGTGAAAGATTATCCGGGGTTTAGGCAGGAATGAGAGTTAAGGTTCCAATCAGATCAGTCTTGATCTTATAGAATGGGGGAAGCAAGCTGGAGGGACCGAGTGGCCTTACTCCTGCTCCTAATTCAGATGTTCGTATGATATCGGCACAAACAGTAAAGCCAGTGTATACAACCCAGAGAGCCACAGCTCAGATTGGTAGTTGGAATTCACCAGTTACTAAAAGGAGAAATCATTGGCCTCCATCTGTACAATGGTGACCTTTCAGCCCATCAAGTCTGCACCGATCCTCCGACAGAGCATCCCAATCAGGCCCACCCCCTCCCTATTCCCGCAACCCCATACATCTACCCCACTAACCCACTCATCTTTGGATACTAAAAGACAATTTAGCATGGCCAACCACCTAACCCGCACAGCTTTCAGACTGTGAGAGGAAACCGGAGCACCCGGTGGGAACCCACACAGACATGGAGGAGAACGTGCAGACTCCACACAGACAGTGACCCAAGCTGGGAATCGAACCCAGTTCCTTGACGCCGTGAGGCAGCAGTGCTCAAAACTGTGCAAATATGCTGCTTCAGTATCTACAATTTAGTGAGGGAATTACAGGCAATACGAATTGTTGATCCAAGAAGAAGTCCTTTCTGTACCGCTGTCCACAATAATGTACTCTCATACCCCAATTTTAACCTTCAGCCTTGCCCTGTTGAGAATAGCACATGGGGAAGAGTTTAACTGGACACTTTGGAAAAAGCTTGTTGCATTCCTGCTTGGTGCCTTTTCACCTTCAGGTAGGCCGAAGGCTTCCATACAGACAGCCTGCAGCCTACAACTCCCATTGTAGGGGAGGCCACCTGCCCACTCAGATTTCAAAGCACCCCTTCATTTATTTCCCCAGAATTGGTCAGCCCTGCCACTCCCAATCAGGTGAGGCCACTCTCCTCAGGCTCCAGGTTGGATACTGAGGCCTACCCAGCTAGGCCTTGCCTCAGGCCTCTGCCAATTAAATCACTGATGAAGGAAAGCTCAAGACTATTCCTGGGTGTGCCAGGTCTCACACAAAGAGCGACGGCAATACACTCCCTCTCTACAATCGGATCTGGACAGGGGCTACTCAGTTAATGGTAGGGCATGGGGGAAGAGTTATAGAACAAAGAGATCTAGGGGTACAGGTTCATAGCTCCTTGAAAATGGAGTCACAGTTGGATAGAGTGGTGCAGAAGGCATTCAGCATGCTTGGTTTCATTGGTCACAACATTGAATACAGGAGCTTGAAGTTGTACAAGACGTTGGTAGGGCCACACTTGGAATACTGTGTACAGTTCTGGTCACCCTATTATAGAAAGGATATTATTAAACTAGAAAGAGTGCAGAAAGGATTTACTAGGATGCTACTGGGACTTGATGTTATAAGGAGAGGCTGGATAGACTGGGTTTTCTTTCTCTGAAGCGTAGGAGGCTGAGGGGTGATCTTATAGAGGTCGATAAAATAATGAGGGGCACAGATCAGCTAGATAGTCAATATCTTTTCCCAAAGGTAGGGGAGTCTAAAACCAGAGGGTATAGGTTTAAGGTGAGAGGGGAGAGATACAAAAGGATCCAGAGGGGCAATTTTTTCACACAGAGGATGGTGAGTGTCTGGAAAGAGCTGCCAGAGGCAGTAGTAGAGGTGGGTACAATTTTGTCTTTTAAAAAGCATTTAGATAGTTACATGGGTACGATGGGTATAGAGGGATATGGGCCAAATGCAGGCAATTGGGATTAGCTTAGTGGTTAAAAACTGGGCTGAAAGGCCTGTTTCCATGCTGTAAACCTTGATGACTCTGACATCAGGCCTGAGGCCTGGGATGTGGTCCGGGATATCATGCAGCTTCCTGTGTGGAGAGGAAGTGGGATGAAGGGGTGAGGGCTTATCATCTTGTCTAGGCCAAACATGCATCCCGCACCCACACCCCAAATCCCCAAAGAAATCTCGGTCTCTTTATTCCTCGCTCTAATCAGCCTTCTTCAGGTGCAAAGAACAGTACAGCACAGGAACCAGGCCCTTCGGCCCTCCCAGCCTGCACTGATCATGTTGTCCTATCGAGACCAACCACCCGTATCCCTCTATACCCCATCTGTTCATGTGTCTGTCCAGGTAAGTCTTAAGTGTGGCTAATGTACATGCCTGAACCACCTCACCTGGCAGTGCCCCCACCACCCTCAGTGTAAAAACCTTTCCCCGTACATCTCCACTGAACCTTCCCCCCCGCTTATCCTGAACTTCTGCCCCCTTGTAATTGTCATTTCCACTCTGGGGAAAAGCTTCCAACTGTTCACCCTATCTATACCCCGCATAATTCTATAAACTTCTAATCAGGTTGCCCCCTCAGCCTTTGTCTTTCCAGGAAGAATAATCCCAGTTTCTCCAACCTCTCCTCATAGCTAATACCTTCCATACCAGGCAACACCCTGGTAAACCTTTTCTGTACCCTCTCCAAAGCCTCCATTAGCTTCTGGTAGTGTGGCAACCAGACTATGAAAGGTCGTGAATGTAGCCCAATCCATCACAGAAACCAGCCTCCCATCCATTGACTCTGTCTACACTTCCCACTGCCTCAGGGAAAAGCAGCCAGTATAATCAAGGACCCCACGCACCGCGGACATTCTCTCTTCCACCTTCTTCCATCGGGAAAAAGATACAAAAGTCTGAGGTCACGTACCAACCGACTCAAGAACAGCTTCTTCCCTGCTGCTGTCAGACTTTTGAATGGACCTACCTCGCATTAAGTTGATCTTTCTCTACACCCTCGCTGTGACTGTAACACTACATTCTGCACCCTCTCTTCTCTATGAACAGTATGTTTTATGTGTAGCGTGCAAGAAGTAATATTTTTCACTGTATTCCAGTACATAACAATAATAAATCAACTCAAATATTTAAGTTGATCTTTCTCTACACCCTAGCAATGACTTTAACACTACATTCTGCACCCTCTCCTTTCCTTCTCTATGAACGGTATGCTTTGTCTGTATAGTGTGCAAGAAACAATTATTTTCACCGCAGGCTAATAAATGTGAAAATAATAAATCAAATCAAACAGAACAGGACACTGTACCTCTTATATAAGACTTTGGTTAGGCTACATTTAGAATACTAAGTGGAGGGGGGGGGGGTGGTGCGGCTCTGGGGAACAGTACCTCTAACCTGCAAGGGGGGGGGGGTGCCAAGGGGGTTTGAGAAATGGAAACAATATTCAAAAACATGATTCATTTTTTGTAATGTGGCACAGCCAATCTGATTCTGAGGAAAGATTAGAAAGCTGGGTCAACAGAATGATTGAAATAGATGGCAAAGATAGTTATCTGCCATTTAACAGGGCCTCAATTCACATGAGCTGTGCTGAGATCAGCTGTTTAAGGGACTCCAGTCCTCGAGGTTCTGTTAAAACTTGGCAGGTCACTCGTTTCTCATCCGCTTTTTATACCTCGGTGGCTGATAGAACAAGACATGTTGCTTATTCCCGTTCCGCTCCTCCCTGAAGGCCTCCCCATCCCTCCCCGCCCCCAGGCTTTCCGATGGTGTTTCAGAGCACCGGGCGCTCGGGTACACACCTCACTCACAAAGAGCTCCCAGACTGTGACGAAGGCTGACCACTGCTGGCGGAATCTTGACCCAGCTCTTTGGTCTGCCTGAAAGGTTTTCCAGGGCACAGTTGTCTGGGATTGTGGTCAGGATTGTCAAGTTGCAGAGCCACTCTGAAACTGAGAAAGAACCCTCGGGTTATCTATGGGACTTGTGGTTAATATTCTAACGATGGAATTGTGAGTGTAGTGAGTCACAGAGACTGCTGGAAAACAATCCAACTTATTCAATATCAGCTTTCGACAGTCATGCAATGTACTAGGCCGTTACATTAACCTTAATGACATTTTTGAGAAAGGTTAAAAACCCCTGGCCAATTTTTGCTGGGTCTCAGTTAGGAACAGTCACAGAATCCCTACAGTACAGAAGGAGGCCATTCGGTTCACTGAGCCTGCATTGACCACAATCCCACACAGGCCCTATCCCCATAACCCCACATATTTACCCGATTATCATCGGAGAATTCCTACAGTGCAGAAAGAGGCCATTTGGCCCATCGAGTCTGCAACGAGAACAATCCCACCCAGGCCGTATCCCCATAATGTATTTACTCTGCTATTCCCCCTGACATTAAGGGACAATTTAGCATGGCCAATTTCAAGTTTTTATGTGTTCAGATCACCAGCATCATGTCCTGGTCCCCCACGCCAATACTATAGTTAAGAAAGCCCACCAATGCCTCAACTTTCTCAGAAGACTAAGGAAATTTGACACGTCTGCTACGACTCTCACCATTTCAGATGCACCGTAGAAAGCATTCTTTCCGGATGTCTCACAGCCTGGTATGGGCTCCTGCTCTGACCAAGACTGCAAAAGGTCGTGAATGTAGCCCAGTCCATCACGTAAACCAGCCTCCCATCCATTGACTCTGTCTACACTTCCCGCTGCCTCAGGAAAAGCAGCCGGCATAATTAAGGACCCCCACACACCCCAGGCATTCTCTCTTCCACCTTCTTCCATCGGGAAAAAGGATGCAAAAGTCTGAGGTCACGAACCAACTGACTCAAGAACAGCTTCTTCCCTGCTGCTGTCAGACTTTTGAATGGACCTACCTCACATTAAGTTGATCTTTCTCTATGCCCTAGCTGTGACTGTAACACTACATTCTGCACTCACCGTTCATAAAGAAGGAAAGGAGAATGTTTTGTCTGTATAGCGTGCAAGAAACAATACTTTGTCACTTGTATTGGGATACAGTGAAGTAATAAAATAAAGATGTACAGGTTAGGTGGATTTATTTTGATTTATTAATGTCACAAGTCAGCTTACATTAACACTGCAATGAAGTTACTGTGAAAAGCCCCTCGTCGCCACACTACGGCACCTGTTTGGGTTACACTGAGAGAGAATTTAGCACCTAGCCAGCATGTTTTTGGACTGTGGGAGGAAACCGGAACAGCCAGAGGCAACCCACGCAGACATGGGGAGAATGTGCAAACTCCACAGACCGTGACTCAAGCCGGGAATCAGACCTGGGTCCCTGGAGCTGTGAGACAGCAGTGCTAACCACTGTGCCACCCAAAGTTTATTTATGAGTCACAAATAGGCAATGGGGTTGCTGTGAAAATCCCCTAGTCGCCATACCCTGGCGCCTGTTCGGGTAACACTGAGGGAGAATTTAGCACGGTCAATGCACCCTAACCAGTACATCTTTCAGACTGTGAGAGGGAACGTAGCACCCAGAGGAAACTCACGCAGACATGGTGAGAACTCCACATCGTAACCCATGGCTGGAATCGAATCTGGGTCCCTGGCTCTGTAAGGCAGCAATGCTAACCACTGTGCCACTTGCAAAACTGGTACAACACACGCCAGTGGAAGGTGGTAAGAGAGACATAACTGGTCGTCCATGTGATGGAAAGAATTAGAGTCTGTACCACAGCTCTAATCCTCTTGCAAACTGACTCAAAGTAACACACAGGCACACACAAAACAAGCTGGGTCTTTTTCCTCTTGATATAAGGCGGCTGAGGGATGACGTAATATCGGCCTTTCAAATTCTAAAAGATTTTGAGAGAGTGGATACAGAGAGAATGTCCCCTCTCGTGGGGAAGAGCATTAACTGGAGACATTCAATATCAGATAGTCACCGAGAGACCCAAATCGGGGAATTCAGGAGAAATCTCTTTACCCAGCCGACCCACTGCCATGGGGGGGAGTGGGGGAAGAACGTGGGACCCGCTGCCACGGGGGGAGTGGGGGCAGAACGTGGGACCCGCTGCCACGGGGGGAGTGGGGGCAGAACGTGGGACCCGCTGCCCTGGGGGGGGAGTGGGGGCAGAACGTGGGACCCGCTGCCCTGGGGGGAGTGGGGGCAGATCGTGGGACCCGCTGCCCTGGGGGGGGAGTGGGGGCAGAACGTGGGACCCGCTGCCCTGGGGGGAGTGGGGGCAGAACGTGGGACCCGCTGCCCTGGGGGGGGAGTGGGGGCAGAACGTGGGACCCGCTGCCCTGGGGGGAGTGGGGGCAGATCGTGGGACCCGCTGCCCTGGGGGGAGTGGGGGCAGATCGTGGGACCCGCTGCCCTGGGGGGAGTGGGGGCAGATCGTGGGACCCGCTGCCCTGGGGGGGGGAGTGGGGGCAGAACGTGGGACCTGCTGCCCTGGGGGGGAGTGGGAAGTGAGCGCAGTGAATAGTGTCGTTACATTTAAAGGGGGAAGATAGATAAGGGAGAAGGGAACAGATGAGAAACGATGGGAGAAAGTGAGGTGGAGTGTAAATGCTGGGATATGTTTTTAGGGCCAGTTTCTGTGTCAGATCCTATCGGAGCGGTAGCCCTGTTTGTAACTGAATGGGGATTTATGGAGCTGGATGGTCTATTTTAAATGTGTTGCGACCTCGGTGTCAACCCCTTTTTGGTCTTTTGCCACAAACGAGCGAAATACAAGGCGCAAGCGAGTAGGTCAATGTAAGTTTTCCAACTAAAAATGCTTTTAATCACAGCAAAATTGCAGAAGGAAATGTGACTGCTCTGGGGACCAGGCTCAGCAAAGATCAACTGTGATTCCACAGTTCCAACTTGCAGCAATTAAGAATTATCCTGTCAGGAAATGGCAGGGACAGGGGGTTGTGGAAAATGAGGAGCAAATTAGGGACTAATCTGCGACGGGAAATGGCACCAATTCAAAGCACTTGCTCTCGATTATTGGGAGCGAGGCCAAGCATAGTACCTGGCAGAGTTTATCAGATAGCACAACAGAACGGTGGCGCTCAGTCGCCGACTCGCGGGCTGGGAAGAGTTCGACACAGTTAGGCATAAGGCAACCCGCATGGGGAAGGCTAACAAGGGGGCGGGGAGAGGTGGAGGAGTGACACGATGGTCGGGAGGGTACAGAAAAGAGGGACAGAGGGTCACACCAATCAGGGGCAAAGCAGGCTTGTTGAACCGAACAGCATGGGAAGTCAAACAGGGTGAAGGGAGGAATGGGGCAGTGCTATCATTCGGCCCTTTGAGCCTGCTCCACTATTCAATAAGACAACAGGTGATTGGGACAAGACCTCAACTCCACGTTCTCACTTAGGGGGCAGCACGGTGACACAGTGGGTTAACACTGCTGTCTCACAGAGCCAGGGACCCGGGTTCGATTCCCGGGGGCACGGTGACACAGTGGGTTAACACTGCTGTCTCACAGCGCCAGGGACCCGGGTTCGATTCCCAGGGGCACGGTGACACAGTGGGTTAACACTGCTGCCTCACAGCGCCAGGGACCCGGGTTCGATTCTAGCCATGGGTGACTGTGTGGAGTCTGCACATTCTCTCCAGTTCTATGTGGGTTTCCTCCGGGTGCTCTGATTTCCTCCCACACTCCAAAGTCTAATTCCCATGGCACAGTGGGTTAGCACTGCTGCCTCTCGGCGCCAGGGACCTGGGTTCAATTCCAGCCTTGGGCTCAGTCTGTGTGGAGTTTGTACATTCTCCCCGTGTCTGTGTGGGTTCCTCTGAGTGCTCCAGTTTCCTCCGAAAGATGCGCTGGTTATGGGCTAAATTCTCCATCAGTGTACCCGAACAGGCGCTGGAGTGTGGCAACTTGGCGGGGCGGGGGTTTTACAGTAACTTCACTGCAATGTTAATGTAAGCCTACTTGTGACACTAATGAATAAACTTTAATCCTACCTTCCCATCTTGCAACAGAGTAGGCCATTTGGCCCATCAAGCCTGCTGTGCCAGCCCATAAGTTCACAGCTAATCCATTCACACTGTCCCACATTCCTGTCAATCCCCTTTTGGCTCCCTCATTAGTCAAGAATATATCTCCCTATGTCTTAGAAATATTCATTGAGCCTGCCTCCACTGGGCTTCGGGGAAGACAGTTCAATAAACTCACGACCCAGAAAAAAATCTCCTTCTTTCACTGAATACTACATTGCAGAAGAGGCCCTTCAGCCCATTGAGTCTGTACCGACACATGAAAGGCCCTGAACAGCCCACCTAATCCCACTTATCAGCACTTGGCCCATAGCCTTGAATGTTACTTGGAATCATAGAATTCCTGCAGTGCAGGAGGTGGCCATTCAGCCCTTCAACTCCACACTGACCACAATTCCACCCAGGCCCTATCCCCATAACCTCACATATTTAACCTAGCTAGGGCTCCTGACATGAGGGTGCAATTTAGCATGGCCAATCCAACCTTAGTGTCCAAAGATGTGCAGGTTAGGTGGATTGGCCATGCTAAATTGTCCCTTATGTCCAAAGATGTGTAGGCTAGGATGGATTGGCCATGCTAAATTGCCCCTTAGTGTCCAAAGATGTGCAGGTTAGATGGATTGGCTTTGCTAAATTGTCCCTAATGCGCACATCTTTGGACACTAAGGAGCAATTTAGCAGACACAGGGAAAAGGTGGACTCCACACAGACAATGACCCAAGCCGGGAATCAAACTTGAGTCTTTGGTGCTGTGAGGCAGCAGTGGTAACAACTGTGCCACCTCAGGACCTTTCCAAGGGCAGCGCATTTTTCTGCAGATACGGCGCCCAAACCTGCTCACAATACTCCAAATGGGGTCTGACCAGAGCCTTATACATCCCTGCTCTTGTATTCTAGCCCTCTCAAAGTGAGTGCTAACATTGCATTTCCATCCTAATGGCCAACTCAACCTGCAAGTTAAACTTAAGAGCATCCATTGGTCAAGCGATGCATAGATTTTGGGTACGAGGTGTCCCCGTGTCTGCGCGGGTGTTCCCAGGGTGCTCCAGTTTCCTTCCACACTCCAACGATGTGCTGGTTAGGTGGATTGACCGTGCTAAATTGCCCCTTAGTGTCAGAGCAAGATAAATAAGAGGGCTTATAGGAATAGGGCCTGGATGGAAGTTTTGTAGGGGCAGGCTTGATGGGCCAAATGGCCTTCTTCTGCACTGTAGGGATTCTATGAGGGCTGGGGAGAGATCTGGAGCTCATTGGTTAAAAGGGTAGAGGTAGAAAACCCTAACCTAAATCACTTGGAGAAGTCGGTGAAAGGGCTAAAGGTTACAAGGCTACAGAACAAGAGATGGAAAGCTGGATGGAGCGGTGTGGGCTGCCTGTTGGAGCTGGCTCAGACACAAAAGATGCGACTTTCCCCATTTCCCTGGGGCGCATCATGCCACTGGCCGCTTCTGATCCGGTCAACGGGGGCTGCCGTTCAATGCACGCCCCGCTCGATCCTTGGATACCCATGGCGGGGGTTCGCTGTCACCGGGATTGGAAGATCCCACTAGCAGGAACAGCCAGTAAGGATGACGAGGGCCATTCCACTTTAGTCACGTTCCTTGACGGATTAAAAACATTCCAGAGGGCAGCTGGAGAACACCCTCTCTCTCCCCTCCGCCCACCATAGTGGCCGTAGAATCTTTTGCACCCATCCAAGAGGGCTAACGGGGAAGGTGCAGTGCTCCCTCAGTACCCAGTTCCATGGTAACACAATGGGTTAGCACTGCTGCTTCACAGCACCAGGGAACCGGGTTAAATTTCTGTCTTGGGAGACTGTCTGTGTGAAGTCTGTTTGGGTTTTTGAAAGATGCGCTGGTTAGGTATGTTGGCCGTGCTAAATTCTTCCTCAGTGTAACCCGAACAGGCACCGGACTGTGGTGACTCGGGGATTTTCACAGTAACTTCAGTGTTAATGTAAGCCTACTTATGCCCCTTTAAGTTCAACTTCTTTGGAGGAGATATGACACTAATAAATAAACTTAAAGTTGCTCAAGTTTAAGCCAGAGATAGGTTCTTGATTAATAAGGGGATCAGGGGTTATGGAGAAAAGGCAGGAGAACGGGGATGAGAAAAATATCAACCGTGATTGAATGGGGGAGCAGACTCGATGGGCCGACTGGCCTAATTCTGCACCTTTGTCTTATGGTCTTGGGTGGAGATTTAAAAACAAAATCCCATGATGCCATTGGAAGGACAGTGGTGCTGGGACAGGGAGATTCTTGATATCTCAAACCCTAAGCCAGTTGATGAAAAACGAGACATAACAACATCTTGTCTTGACAATAGGTTTATTCAAAGATTGCAGGGTCACACACATCTGCTTCCCAGCTACGAAACCAGCATTCTAGCAGTCTCTCTTTATCAGTGCTCTAAGTATTTAATTAAACATGATGGGGAGATGCCGGCTTTGGACTCAGGTGGGCACAGCAAGAAGCCTCAGAACACCAGGTTGAAGTCCCACAGGTTTGCTCAGAATCACAAACTTTTGGAGCGCTGCTCCCTTATCAGGACTCACCTGTTGAAGGAGCACTGCTCCTAAAGCTCGTGATTCCAAATAAACCCGTTCGACTTTAACCTGGTGATTTGATTTATTATTGTCACATGTATAAGTATTGTTTCCTGCGCACTATACAAAGACGGTGTTGTGAGACTTCTTACTATTTAATTAAATGCTACCCTTCACCAGGGTATCCTAGCTAAATAATTAACATGTGATGTGAGTGTACCTTTAAGAAGTTTTTTTTAAAAACATGGTTACAGCCTGAGGTGATGTCATATGAGGAATGGTTGAGGACTCTGGGTCTGTACTCGTTGGAGTTTAGAAGGATGAGCTGCGGGGGGAGAATCTTATTGAAACTTACAGGATACTGAGAGGCCTGGATACAGTGGACGTGGAGAGGATGTTTCCACTGGTAGGAAAAACTAGAACCAGAGGGCACAACCTCAGGCTAAAGGGACGATCCTTTAAAACAGAGATTCAAAACTCCTACTGTGGTTATCAACAAATTTTATTCAGACCTACATCAAAAGCAGCTAATCCTTTAATTGCCTCTTAAAACTGTCACTCAAACTCTGAATGTAGAAGCCAATGCTGAGCTCCTTGTCGCTTTTGAAATTCAGCCAAGTATTAATAATGATATCCCTTGGGTAAACAATCAAAAAAGCTCGATTGAAAGTGCGTGACCAAGTGCTGTTTTCTCTCAGCTGTGCTTGTCAATCAAATGAGTCTAGCAAAGGGTTTGTTTTTTTTAACTCTAATCTGATAGCAGCAGTCTGTTTTCTTTTTGTAAGGTTAAAGAGTGAGCCATTTAAAAAAAAACTTTAGATCATAACAGCTATCTAGACATTTTCTGCCTTTTCTATAACATCCTCCATCAATTAGCGACTCCCACACAAGTGTGTGACACACTGGTTAGCAATGCTGCCTTAAGCGCCAGGGACCCAGGTTCAACTCTAGCCTTAGGTCACTGTCTGCACGTTCGCCCCATGTCTGCGTGGGTTTCCTCCGCGTGCTCCAGTTTCCTCCCACAGTCCTGAAAGACGTGCTGGTTAGATGCTAAATTCTCCCTCAGTGTAACCCGAACAGACACCGGAGTGCGGCAATTTGGGGATTTTCGCAGTAACTTCATTACAGTGGTGTATTAGGCCACGCTACATTGCCCCTTAGTGTCCCAGGATGCGTTGGTTAGAGGGATTAGTTGGGTAAATATGTGGGGTTATGGGGATAGGGCCTGGATGGGATTCTGGTCGGTGTAGATACGATGGGCCAAATGGCCTTTTTCTGTAGGGATTCTACGAGGTAATGGGTTCTCCCAGAAGGGTCATCCCCTCAAACATCATCCCATAAGCCACATCGCCAGCAGTTTTCAAATGAAAGGACGCAACAATGAGGAAACAATCGTTGGTTCAGATACTGAGAGATACCTGCTATTTACATCACAGTCAGTTATCAGCAATTGAAAATCAGCCAGCTCATCTAAGCCAGAATCAAAGAATTCTTTATCATAGGCAGATAAAGAGAAAATAAAGTATTTTGATCTCTCGGTCACTGTCTGGGTTCTAATTTAACTTAAAAATACCTCAGTGAAGCAGATCACTGTGTAAATGAGAGAATTATAGACTGGCTCAGCAGGGGAGAAGGCCATTCGGTCCACTGGCACATGCACAATGTGCCACCATGCTATCCATATGTGAGCTGGGTGGAGGGAGGAGTATAAGTACACAGAAGGAAGTGGGAACTTTTTTTTAAATGGGTGACATGGTGGTTAGCACTGCTGCCTCACAGTGTCAGGGACCCAGGATCGACTCCCAGCTTGGGTCACTGTCTGTGTGGAGTCTGCACATTCTTCCCGTGTCTGCATGGGTTTCCTTCCACAGTCTGAAAGACGTGCTGAATTCTCCCTCGGTGTAACCCGAACACGCACCAGAGTGTGACGACTAGGGGATTTTCACAGTTACTTCATTGCTGTGTTAATGTAAGCCTACTTGTGATTCTAATAAATAAACTTAAGAACATGTTGAGCAGAGTCTTCTAGATTCTGTTCCTGTTCCATTTACTTTGAATACTGGCTGCCCAAGCCATCGCTCTGGGGCACACACACCAGAAGGGCCCCCACGCACCCCAGACATTCCCTCTTCCACCTTCTTCCATCGGGAAAAAGATACAAAAGTCTGAGATCACGTACCGGCTGACTCAAGAACAGCTTCTTCCCCATCAGACTTTTGAATGGAACTGCCTTGCATTAAGTTGATCTTTCTCTGACCTAGCTCTGACTGTAACTCTACATTCTGCACCCTCTCCTTCCCTTCTCTATGAACAGTATGCTTTGTTTGTATAGCGTGCAAGAAACAACTCTTTTCACTGTATGTTAATACGTGTGTCAATAATAAATCAAATAAAAATCAATTCTGCATGTGGAACGTGTAGTCAAGATCTTTTGTGTGTTGCAGACGGCGGAGAAGAGTGTCAAACTACCTGACAGAGGCAGATTGTGGTTCCTGCCATCAGTACATCACCCCGTGGCCTCTCGCCAAGCCGAAAGCTGGACGTGAGGAAATGCGCCACCCACTCAGGCGACGCGTTTGACACAACAGACCTGCAGCTTTCTCTCTTGCTTTTTTGTTCTCCTGGTCTTGTCACTGATCTCTCTCTCTTTCTTTGCTTCTGCAGAAATAAAAGAGGTCAGCCATGACATCAAGGGGCCAGAGTGTCCTGGCTGCTGCCATGAAAGACAGGCTGGCCTTAACACCGTCGGTCCTTAACCCATTTCATGGGGACACCTTAGCAAAAATAGAGAGTGATCACTCTATTTTACTAATCGCTTGGGGGGGGCAGCACAGTGGGTTAACACTGCTGTCTCACAGAGCCAGGGACCCGGGTTCGATTCCCGGGGCCACAGTGGGTTAGCACCGCTGTCTCACAGCGCCAGGGACCCAGGTTCGATTCCCGGGGGCACGGTGACACAGTGGGTTAACACTGCTGTCTCACAGAGCCAGGGACCCGGGTTCGATTCCCGGGGGCACGGTGACACAGTGGGTTAACACTGCTGCCTCACAGCGCCAGGGACCCGGGTTCGATTCCCGGGGGCATGGTGACACAGTGGGTTAACACTGCTGTCTCACAGAGCCAGGGACCCGGGTTCGATTCCCGGGGGCACGGTGACACAGTGGGTTAACACTGCTGTCTCACAGAGCCAGGGACCCGGGTTCAATTCCCGGGGGCACGGTGACACAGTGGGTTAGCACTGCTGGCTCACATCACCAGGGACCCGGGTTCAATTCCTGGGGGCACGGTGACACAGTGGGTTAACACTGCTGGCTCACAGCGCCAGGGACCCGGGTTCAATTCCTGGGGGCACAGTGGGTTTGCCCTGCTGCCTCACAGCGCCAGGGACCTGGGTTCGATTACCAGCTTTGGGTCACTGTCTGTGCGGAGTCTGCATGTTCTCCCTGTGTCTGCATGGGTTTCCTCCCACAGTCCGAAAGACGTGCCGGTTAGGTGCTAAATTCTCCCTCAGTGTAACCCGAGCAGGCACCAGGGATTTTCACAGTAACTTCATTGCAGAGTTATTGTAAGTCTTACTTGTGATTAATAAATAAACTTTTCTAAAAAAAAGCTTGTCAACTTCTGTCCTGGAGTGATGGAGAATAGGCTGATACAGACCCTCTGCTCCGTCACCACCATTCAGGTGGCGCAGGGCTATTCGACATTTAAAGCTTGGAGTTCTGACATTCACTCAGAACAGGGCGGCATGGTGGCACAGTGGTTAGCACCTCTGCCCCGCAGTGCCTGGGACCTGGTTCAATTCCTGTCTGTGTGGAGTCTGCACATTCTCCCCGTGTCTGCGTGGGTTTCCTCTGGGTGCTCTGCTTTCCTCCCACAGTCCAAAGATGTGCAGGTTAGGTGGATTGGCCACGCTAAATTGCCCCTTAGTGTCAGGAAGGCAAGCCAGAGTAAATGCGTGGGGTTATGGGGATCAGGCCTGGGTGGGATTGTGGTCTGCGCAGACTCGATGGGCCAAATGGCATGCAGGAAAGCAGGCCGTGGGAAAGTGGGAGCAACCCCCGAGCGCGTGGGGGTTGGGGGGGGGGGATGTAATGGGCTGGCTGCCGTTAGCAACATCAGACGTTAAACAGTTCACTCTGCCTCCCTGGTCAAACCCGATCATTCCTTCACCATCCCATCTAGAGACCAGAGTTTCCCCAGGTGGAGAGGCAGTAGTGTTGCCCCCTCACCCCTGTTTCCCCAGGTGGAGAGGCAGTAGTACTGCCCCCTCACCCCTGTTTCCCCAGGTGGAGAGGCAGTAGTACTGCCCCCTCACCCCTGTTTCCCCAGGTGGAGAGGCAGTAGTACTGCCCCCTCACCCCTGTTTCCCCAGGTGGAGAGGCAGTAGTACTGCCCCCTCACCCCTGTTTCCCCAGGTGGAGAGGCAGTAGTACTGCCCCCTCACCCCTGTTTCCCCAGGTGGAGAGGCAGTAGTACTGCCCCCTCACCCCTGTTTCCCCAGGTGGAGAGGCAGTAGTACTGCCCCCTCACCCCTGTTTCCCCAGGTGGAGAGGCAGTAGTACTGCCCCCTCACCCCCTCTCCATGCTGAGGGTGTTTGGGTTACGCCGGAGCTGTCCTGCTGGCTGTTTATTGTTGGAGGAGCAGCAGCCAGCCCTGATCTGTATCAGCGCCCAGGCAGGCCAGTGCTGTCTGCTCCAACAGAGCTGAGGAAGGGCTTCGGAGTTCACCCACAGCCCCCCACCCACCAATCCACATCTCTGAGAAAGCAGCGCTCTGAATTTACCCACATTTAAAAACACCTTTATCTCGCTCGCACAGAAAAAAATAATGCACTGTGACGTGATGCCAAAGGGATGAATGCCTTACAATGGAGACAAAAATCTCCCTGACCGCATCAGAACAATGTCTGCACTGTGCGCACACCGGAACCATCTGGGGAGGAGCAGAGAGCTGAGAAATTCCACTGGGGTTCCTGCAATCACAGCAGCACAGGTACAAGCCATGCGGCCCATCTGTTCTGATGCTACTGCTCCACACAAGCCTTCCCTCCCCGCCTCGCAGGGCTCTCCCTCAGTGTCAACAAAACGTAGGGATTGTCATCAATTTCAGGAAGCATAAAGGAGAACATGCCCCTGTCTACATCAACGGGGACAAAGTGGAAAGGGTTGAGAGCTTCAGGTTTTTAGGTTCCAGATCACCAACAACCTGTTCTGGTCCTCCCTCCCTCCCTCCCTCCCTTCCCCCCCCCCCCCCCCCCCCCCACGCTGACACTACTGTTACGAAAGCCCCCCCAACGCCTCTACTTTCTCAGAAGACTAAGGAAATTTGGCATGTCTGCTACGACTCTCACCAACTTTTACAGATGCACCATAGAAAGCATTCTTTCTGGTTGTATCACAGCTTGGTATGGGCTCCTGCTCTGCCCAAGACCAATAGGAACTACAAAAGGGTCATGAATGTAGCCCAATCCATCACACAAACCAGCCTCCCATCCATTACCTCTGTCTACACTTCCTGCTGCCTCGGCAAAGTAGCCAGCACAATTAAGGACCCTACGCACTCCGGACATTCTCTCTTCCAATTTCTTCCGTGGGGAAAAAGATACAAAAGTCAAATACCAGCCAACTCAAGAACAGCTTCTTCCCTGCTACTGTCAGACTTTTGAATGGACCTATCTCACATTAAGTTGATCTTTCTTTACACCTTAGCTATGACTGTAACACTACATTCTGCACCTTCTCCTTTCCTTCTGAGCAATATGCTTTGTCCGTATAGCGTGCAAGAAACAATATTTTTCACTGTATCCCAATACATGTGACAATAATAAATCAAATCAAACAAGGGTACTGCTGCATCACATGGACCAGTTGGGTTGAATGGCCCGTTTCTGTACAGTAAATCAGTCTAAGGCCTTGTGAAACTTGTGACTAGGTTTATCTACAGAGTGCAGCATTACACACGTCTGCTTCCCACCCATAGGTTTGCGGCACAATGGGTTAGCACTGCTGCTTCACTGCGCTAGGGACCCGGGTTCGATTCCCGGCTTGGGTCACTGTCATTGCAGCATGGCCAATAATTAAAATAAAACAATCAGCATATTCTTCTATCCAGAGACTGATGACTGAAGGGATGGGATTTCCTCCACATTGCCACTCAATTTCACACTCCGACAACACTCAAGAAGCTCGACACCATCCAGGACAAAGTAGCCCCACTCGATCGACACGCTAACCACGTTCACTCCCTCCACCACCATCGCACAGTGGCAGCAGTGTGCACCATCTACAAGATGCATTGTAGCGACTTAGTGGCATGATGATTAGCACTGCTGCCTTTCAGTGCCAGAGCCCGGGTTCGATTCCCAGCTTGGGTCACTGTCTGTGTGGACTCTGCAAGTTCTCCCCATGTCTGTGTGGGTTTCCTCCGGGTGCTCTGGTTTCTTCCCACATTCCAAAGATGTGCAAGTTAGATGGATTGGCCATGCTAAATTGCCCCTTAGCATCTCGGGAGCATTGATTAGAGGGATTAGTGGGGTCAATATGTGGGATTACGGGGTTAGGGCTTGGGTGCAATTGCTGTCGGTGCAGACTCTGCGGAATACTGTGTACAGTTCTGGTCACCCTATTATAGAAACGATATTACTAATCTAGGAAAAGAGTACAGAAAAGATTTACTAGGATGCTACCGGAACTTGATGGATTGAGTTATAAGGAGAGGCTGGATAGACTGGGACTTTTTTCTCTGGAGTGTAGGAGGCTGAGGGGTGATCTTATAGAGGTCTATAAAATAATGAGGGACACAGATCAGCGAGATAGTCAATATCTTTTCCCAAAGGTAGGGGAGTCTAAAACTAGAGGGCAGAGGTTTAAGGTGAGAGGGGAGAGATATAAAAGGGTCCAGAGGGGCAATTTTTTCACACAGAAGGTGGTGAGTGTCTGGAACGAGCTGCCGGAGGTAGTAGTAAAGGTCCTCTTTCAAGGTCAAACCAAATAAACAAATTCAAATTAAATTAGGACAAAGCAAAAGGGGCAGCTCCCCAAAAGGAAGGGGAACAGCCCGAAAAAAAACAAAAGTACAAAGGAACCTTAAGACACATCAAGTTAAAATGTGATTATTCAGGTCAATAATGCACCCCATCCCCTGCGGTGCCCAACGAGCAGAGGTAATAGTAGAGGCAGGTACAATTTTGTCTTTTAAAAAGCATTTAGACAGTTACATGGGTAAGATGGGTATAGAGGGATATGGGTCAAATGCAGGCAATTGGGATTAGCTTAGGCGTTTAAAAAAAAAAGGGTGGCATGAACAAGTTAGGCCTGCTTCCATGATGTAATTCTCTATGACCTCTGAGTCTTGATGGGTTGAATGGTCTCCTTCTATGCTGTAGGGATTCTATGAGATATATATAAATAGATGTCTGATTCTTGGGCTAGCAGGTCTGTCATTGACTCATAGAATCCCTACAATGCAGGTGGTGGTAATTCAGCCCATCGAGTCTGCACTGACAACAATCCCACCCAGGCCCAATCCCTGTAACCCCACGTATCTACCCTGCTAATCCCCCTAACATCAAGGCAATTCAGCATGGCCAATCCACCTAACCCCCACATCTCTGAATATCACGTGATGTTAGTTACCTTTGAGAAAGGTTTTTTTTTTAAAACATGATTTCTGCAGCTCACAGCTTCAGTGAGTTCTTGGTGGCACAGTGGGTTAGCACTGCTGCCTCGCAGCGCCAGGGACCCGGGTTCGATTCCCGGGGGCACGGTGGCACAGTGGGTTAGCACTGCTGCCTCACAGCACCAGGGACCCGGTGACACAGTGGGTTAACACTGCTGTCTCACAGTGCCAGGGACCCGGGTTCGATTCCCAGGGGCATGGTGACACAGTGGGTTAACGCTGCTGTCTCACAGCGCCAGGGACCCGGGTTCGATTCCCAGGGACACGGTGACACAGTGGGTTAACACTGCTGTCTCACAGCGCCAGGGACCCGGGTTCGATTCCCAGCTTGGGTCACTGTCTGTGTGGAGCCTGCACATTCTCCCCATGTCTGCGTGGGTTTCCTCTGGGTGCTCCGGTTTCCTCCCACACTCCAAAGATGGATTGGCCGTACTAAGTTGATCCTAGTGTAAGGGAGATTAGCAAGGTAAATGTGGGGGGTTATGGGGATAGGATGGGTGGGTGGGATTGTGGTCAGTGCAGCCTCAATAGGCCAAATTGCCTCTTTCCACACTGTAGGCCCTTAGACGAGCTGTCTTGTCTTCAAACTGTTCTGAGTCTCAACAGCATTTGACTGCAGAATTCAACTAACGGCCTCAATCCCAGTATCATGTGAGCAGTAGTCTGTGCTGTGTTAAACCCTGTGAAAAGGGTCTTTTGTCTATGGGATTGATTGATTGGAACATTATAGATATCTTTAAGGATTATACATTTTTATTGTTTGTAATTAATAATGGTTCTTGCTAATTTTCTTACCATACATGTTAACTATATTCTTATATAAATTTTGTTTGGTAAAAGCTCCCTAATGGGTTACTTGAATAATATCTGAGATGAAACATCTCTTGCTCACATTAACCAAATTCAAGATGCAAAACTCCATAAAACACCTTGCAGTTCCTGACCTGAACCATAATATGTATGAGAGACTAGGTCGGTTAGGATTGTATTCACTGGAGTTTCAAAGAGTGAGAGGGGATCTGATAGAAACTTGTAAAATTCTAACAGGGTTAGACAGGGTGGATTCAGAAAGAGTGTTCCCGATGGTGGGGGGAGCCCAGCACTAGGGGGTCAGAGTTTGAGGATAAGGGGTAAACCTTTTAGAACTGAGGTGAGGGGAAATTTCTTCACACAGAGGGTGGTGAATGTGTGGAATTCACTACCACAAAGTAGTTGAGGCCAAAATGTTGTATGATTTCAAGAAGAAATGAGATATAGTCTGCAGGCTAAAGGGATGGGGGGATATGGGGGAGGGGGGGAATGGGGGAATCTGGATACTGAATTTGATGATTAGCCATGATCAAAATAAATGGCAGAGCAGGCTCAAAGGGTTATGGAGTCTCGGCGGTTTATACCATGGAAACAGGCCTTTCAGCCCAACTTGTCCATGCTGGTCTTTTTTTGTAAGCCCGTAACTAGTCCCAATTGCCCGCATTTGGCCACATCCCTCTATATCCATCTTATCCATGTAACTGTCTAAACGCTTTTTAAAAGACAAAATTGTACCCACCTCTACTACAGCCTCTGGCAGCTTATTCCAGACACTCACTACCCTGTGTGAAAAATTTGCCCCTCTGGACCCTTTTGTATCTCCCCCCTCTCACCTTAAACCTATGCCCTCTAGTTTATCTAAATTAAACTCCGTCAGCCCCCTACCTTTGGGTAAGAGAGGGTGCAGAATGTAGTGTTACAGTCATAGCTAGGGTTTAGAGAAAGATCAACTTAATATTTGATTTATTATTGTCACATGTATTGGATACAGTGAAAGGTATTGTTTCCTGCACACACTACATACAAAGCATACCGTTCATAGAGAAGGAAAGGAGCGTGTGCAGAATATGGTGTTACAGTCACAGCGAGGGTGTAGAGAAAGATCAACTTAATGCGAGGTAGGTCCATTCAAAAGTCTGACAGCAGCAGGGAAGAAGCTGTTCTTGAGTCGGTCGGTACGTGACCTCAGACTTTTGTATCTTTTTCCCAATGGAAGAAGGTGGAAGAGTGAATGTCCGGGGTGCGTGGGGTCCTTAATTATACTGGCTGCTTTTCCCCGAGGCAGCGGGAAGTGTAGACAGAGTCAATGGATGGGAGATGGAGCAGGAAAGGTGGCCGATTTTTGAAGTTCATCTATTTATTAGTGCCACAAGGAAGGCTTACATTAACACTGCAATGAAGTTACTGTGAAAGTCCCCTAGTTGCCCACACTCCGGCGCCTGTCCGGGTTACACCGAGGGAGAATTTAGCACGGCCCAATGCACCCTAACAAGCACGTCTTTCAGACTGTGGGAGGGAACCAGAGCACCTGGAGGAAACCCACGCAGATGCAGGGAGAATGTGCAAACTCCGCACAGACAGAGACCCAAGCCGGAAATTGGACCCAGGTCCCTGGCTCTGTGAGACAGCAGTGTTAACCCACTGTGTCACCGTGTCCCCGGGAATCGAACCCGGGTCCCTGGCTCTGTGAGACAGCAGTGTTAACCCACTGTGTCACCGTGTCCCCAGGAATCGAACCTGGGTCCCTGGCTCTGTGAGACAGCAGTGTTAACCCACTGTGTCACCGTGCCCCCGGGAATCGAACCCGGGTCCCTGGCTCTGTGAGACAGCAGTGTTAACCCACTGTGTCACCGTGCCCCCGGGAATCGAACCCGGGTCCCTGGCTCTGTGAGGCAGCAGTGTTAACCCACTGTGTCACCGTGCCCCCGGGAATCGAACCCGGGTCCCTGGCGCTGTGAGGCAGCAGTGTTAACCCACTGTGTCACCGTGTCCCCGGGAATCGAACCCGGGTCCCTGGCGCTGTGAGACAGCAGTGTTAACCCACTGTGTCACCGTGCCCCCGGGAATCGAACCCGGGTCCCTGGCTCTGTGAGACAGCAGTGTTAACCCACTGTGTCACCGTGCCCCCGGGAATCGAACCCGGGTCCCTGGCGCTGTGAGACAGCAGTGTTAACCCACTGTGTCACCGTGTCCCCGGGAATCGAACCCGGGTCCCTGGCGCTGTGAGGCAGCAGTGTTAACCCACTGTGTCACTGTGTCCCCGGGAATCGAACCCGGGTCCCTGGCGCTGTGAGACAGCAGTGTTAACCCACTGTGTCACCGTGCCCCCGGGAATCGAACCCGGGTCCCTGGCGCTGTGAGACAGCAGTGTTAACCCACTGTGTCACCGTGCCCCCGGGAATCGAACCCGGGTCCCTGTGAGGCAGCAGTGTTAACCCACTGTGTCACCCCTAAATGGGGATAAAATTGGCTCCTGTCACCTTATAATCGGGGTTATTTTGTTCTCCCGCTTCCCCTTACCTCTCTCTCCTCGAAGTGTGCAGTTGCTGGGAGAAGATGACGAAGAGGCGCCTTTCAGAAATTTGACCAGGTGGGGCATCACCAACCAGCCCTTAACCTGCTGGGGCGGGCGTCCCAATGCGCATGCGCGCATCCCGGCACTCACCAGCCAACTAACGTCACCGATGGCTGTGGGACGGGTTCTGCGCAGGATCAGTCTAGTTTTTGACGTCACGACGATAAAGGCGGGGCAGTCGCGCGGCCGCCCGACCGTTGAATGCCAACGGTCGGCCACGGTAACGTCACGATCAGGGTGGGACCTGCCCGTGACGTCCCTGCCCCCCCCCTCCAAAACCCAACTATGCGCATGCTCTGTCTAGCTACCTGCAGTCAGGATCGGGGCGCGGCCGGCCCACGGTTGAAACCTGGTGATGCCTTAATACAGGGCGGTGCCTCCTTCAGCCTGTCCGCCTCCCCCCCGCCAGCCCAAAAATCGGCCTGTACGCATGCGGACTCTGGCCTTTGCGAACGACGAATCGTCAAGATCGGAGGACGGGGCACTCACGTGGCGGCCTGGTGACGTCACAACAAGGGGCGGTGACTCCCCTCGCGCTCCGCCCTCAGCCCCGCGCATGTGCAGGAGTGGCGGCGGCTGGGGGCTCGGGGTGGCGGACTGGAAGAGGAGTTTTGTGTTGCCATTTTAAACAGTCGTTAAAAACACTTCAAACCGCAAAGGTACATTGATTTGTGTCCGCAGCAGCGCAGTCATGCAGTTGGCAGGCGCTGACATCTGAATCTTCACCTTGACAGGGACAAGAGTTTGTTATCCTTAGAGGGGGTTAACTTCTCCTTAAAGGGGAGGTCCCCTCACTCACCACCCCCCCTTTAAAGGGGAGGTCCCTTCACTGACCATCCCCCCCCATTAAAGTGGAGGTCCCCTCACTCAGCCCCCCCCATTAAAGGGGAGGTCCCCTCACTCACCATTCCCCCCCCTTAAAGGGGAGGTCCCCTCACTCACCATCCCCCCCCTTAAAGGGGAGGTCCCCTCACTCACCATCCCCCCCTTTAAAGGGGAGGTCCCCCTCACTCACCATCCCCCCCCTTAAAGGGGAGGTCCCCTCACTCACCATCCCCCCATTAAAGGGGAGGTCCCCTCACTCACCATCCCCCCCTTAAAGGGGAGGTCCCCTCACTCACCATCCCCACTTAAAGGGGAGGTCCCCTCACTAACGCCCCCCTTAAAGGGGTGGCCCCTCACCTATTCCCCCTTTAAAGAGGAGGTCCCCTCACTCACCACCATCCATTTTATATTTGGCCACTGCATTTATTCTGCTCCCCAGTTGCTGGGCTGCAGCTGAAGGACACTGGGGGTGTGAGAAGGGGGGCAACAAGAGAGTCTTCCACCCTACCACCCCCCCCCCCCCCCCCCCCCCACAAACAGACACGCAACCTAAAGACAGGTTTTACATAATTCAATTGGTTTAATGTTTTATGTATTAGTTATAGAGCAGTCATAGAGGTTTACAGTGTGGAAACAGGCCCTTTGGCCCAACTTGTCCATGCTGCCCCCCCTTTTTTATTAACCCCTCAGCTAGTCCCAGCTGCCTGTGTTGGGCCCATACCCCTTGATATTAATAAGGTTGAAAGAATACAGAGAAGGTTTACAAGGATGTTGCCAGGACTTGAGAAACTGAGTTACAGAGAGTTATAGGTTAGGACTTTATTTCCTGGAGTGTAGAAGAATGAGGGGAGATTTGTTAGTGGTGTATAAGATTTTGATGGGTATCGATAGAGTGAATGCAAGCAGGCTTTTTCCACTGAGGCTAGGGGAGGAAAAAAACTAGAGGATATGGGTGAAGGGAGAAAAGTTTAAACATAAGAACATAAGAAATAGGAGCAGGAGTAGGCCAACTAGCCCTTAGGGGGGACTTCTTCATACAGAAAGTGGTGGGAGTGTGGAATGAGCTGCCAGATGAAGTGGTAAATGCGGGCTCGCTTTTAACATGTAAGAAAAACTTGGACAGGTACGTGGATGAGAGGGGTGTGGAGGGATATGGTCCAGGTGCAGGTCAGTGGGACTAGGCAGAAAAATGGTTCAGCACAGACAAGAAGGGCCAAAAGGCCTGTTTCTGTGCTGTGGTGTCTTATGGTTCTATACCCATTGTACTCGTGTAACTGTTTAAATGGTTTCTAAAAGACGAAATTGTACCCCCCTCTACTATCTCTGGCAGCTTGTTCCAGACACTCACCACCCTCAGTGAAAGAAATTGCCTCACTGGATCCTTTCATATCTCTCATCTTAAACCTATGCCTTCTAGTTTTAGATATTGATTATCTAGCTGATCTGTGCCCCTCATTATTTTATAGACCTCTATAAGATCACCCCTCAGCCTCCTACACTCCAGAGAAAAATGTCCCAGTCTATCCAGCCTCTTATAACTCAAACCATCAAGTCCCAGTAGCCTCCTAGTAAGTCTTTTCTGCACTTTTTCTAGTTTAATAATATTCTTTATATAACATAGTGACCAGAACTGTACACAGTATTCCAAGTGTGGCCTCACCAATGTCTTGTACAACTTCAACAAGACATCCCAGCTCCTGTATTCAGTGTTCTGACTAATGAAACTAAGCATGTCAACTGCCTTCTTCACTACCCTGTCTGCCTGTGATTCCACTTTCAAGGAGCTATGAACATGTACCCCTGAATCTCTTTGTTCTGTAATTCTCCCCAGTGCCCTACCATTAACTGAGTAAGTCCTGCCCTGGTTCAATCTACCAAAATGCATCACCTCGCATTTATCTAAATTAAACTCTGCCATTCGTCACCCCACTGGCCCACTTGATCAAGAGCCTGTTGCAATCTCAGATAACCTTGTTCATTGTCCACTATATCACCAATCTTAGTGTCATCTGCAAACTTACTAACTGTGCCTCCTGAATTCTCATCCAAATTATTAATATAAATAACAGTGAACCCAGCATTGATCCCTGAGGCACACTGCTGGTCACAGGCCTCCAGTTTGGAAAAACAACTCTATACAAACACCCTCTGGCTTCTGTCAAGAAACCAATTTTGTAACCATTTGGCTACCTCACCCTGGATCCCGTGAGATTTAACCTATGGTGCGGTACCTTGTCCAAGGCCTTGCTAAACCGCACTGCCCTCACCTACCTTCTTGGTTACCCCTTCGAAAAACTCAATCAAATTTGTGAGACATGATTTTCCACTCACAAAGCCAGGCTGACTGTACCTAATCAGTCTTTGAGTCTCTAAATGCTTGTAGATCCTATCTCTCAATACCTTCTAACAATTTACACACTACGGATGTGAGGCTCACTGGCCTGTAGTTCCCAGGCTTTTCCCTGCAGCCCTTTTTAAACAAAGGCACCACATTTGCCACCCTTCAATCTTCAGGCACCCCTCATGTGACTACTGATGATTCAAATATCTCTGGGGACCCGCAATTTCCCCCCTAGCCTCCCACAATATCCTGGGATACACTTCATCTGGTCCCAGGGATTTATCTACCTTGATGCACTTCAATACTTCCAGCACCACTTCTTTGTCACAAGTAGGCTTACGTTAGCACTGTAATGAATTTACTGTGAAAATCCACTAGTGGCCACATTCCGGCACCTGTTCCAGTGCACTGAGGGAGAATTTAAGCATGGCCAAAGAACCTAACCAGCACGTCTTTTGGACGTGGGAGGAAACCCATGCAGATGAGAAGAATGTGCAGACTCTGCAAAGACAGTGACCTGAGGCCGGGAATTGAACCCAGGTCCTTGGCGTTGTGAGCAGCCGTGCTAACTGCTGTGCCTAGCTAGGGTGTAGGGAAAAATTCCAGCGCCTGTGTGGGTTTCCTCCGGGTACTCCGGTTTCCTCCCGCCGTCCAGAGATGTGCAGGTTAGGTGGATTGGCCATGCTAAATTGTCCCTTAGTGTCCAAAGATATGCAGGTTAGGTGGATTGGCCATGCTAAATTGTCCCTTAGTGTCCAAAGATGTGCGGGTCCGGTGGATTGGCCATGCTAAATTGTCCCTTAGTGTCCAAAGATGTGCGGGTCCGGTGGATTGGCCATGCTAAATTGTCCCTTAGTGTCCAAAGTTGTGCAGGTTAGGTGGATTGGCCATGCTAAATTGCCCCTTAGTGTCCAAAGTTGTGTAGGTTAGGTGGACTGGCCATGCTAAATTGTCCCTTAGTGTCCAAAGATGTGCGGGTCCGGTGGATTGGCCATGCTAAATTGCCCCTTAGTGTCCAAAGATATGTGGGTCCAGTGGATTGGCCATGCTAAATTGCCCCTTAGTGTCCAAAGTTGTGTAGGTTAGGTTGATTGGCCATGCTAAATTGTCCCTTAGTGTCCAAAGATATGCAGGTTAGGTTGATTGGCCATGCTAAATTGCCCCTTAGTGTCGGGGGATTAGCAGGGTAAATATGTGGGGTTACGGGAATAGGGGCTGGGTGGGATTGTAGTCGGTACAGACTCGATGGGCTGAATGGCCTCGTTCTGCACTTTAGGAATTCTATGATTCTATGAATACCCAATTTTATTAATTGAATTTAAACTCCACTAGCTGCCGTGGTGGGATTTGAACGCAGGCTCCTCCAGAGCATTGGGTTGGCCCTCTGGTTACTAGTCCAGTGACATTTACCACCATGCCACCACCTCCCCAGTAACGACAGAGGGCTGAAAATTGAAATGAGTTCCCCACGGCTGCAATGAAATACAGACTGTCACTGTGATGGGCAATCCAGATCAGTATTGGGTAAACACTCAATGGAAGATACCAATCCAGGGCTATGGAAGGGAAGAGAGGCATTTGGTTGGGGTGAATCGGATAGTTCCTCCAAAGTGCTGGCACAGGCCCTGATGGGCCGAATGGTCTCTTTACCTCCCTCCCTGCAGTATGATCCTACAAGCAGGGTTTGGGTCTCAGTTCCAGTTCTGTGCTCAGCGCTTTTGGAACCGCGAAGTGAAGTGTTGCCCTGGGACTTGGGAGAAGGCTCAGTCATTCTGTGATCCAGCCCCTGACTGCCACTTGCGTAAATTAAGTATTGTAAGAGGATGTGGCAGGGGAGTTGAGGAGGGGGTGCATGATAATTGGGTTTGATGGGAATTACACAGCTCCCCTCTCCCTGACAAATGAATGGTATGTGTTGGAAGGTGTGTGACCGTGTTGTGTGTGTGAGTGTCTGTGCATGTGAGAGTGAGAGAGGTTTAAGTTTGTTTCTTAGTGTCACAAGTAGACTTACATTTGCACTGCAATGAAGTTACTGTGAAAAAATGTGTATGTGTAGGTGTGTCTGTGGGAGGGTGTGTTTGTATGTTGGCGTGCGTGTGTAGGGTGTTTGTATGTCTGTGTGTGTGTCAGGGGGGTGTTTGTATGTTGGTGTGTCTGTGGAGTGTTTGTATTTTGGTGTGAGTGCATGTGCTGTATGTGCACGTATGTGTTTGGGGTGTTTGTATGTCTGTGTGTGTGGGGGGGATATCACTGTGTGGGTGTGTTGGTATGTGTGGGGGGGTGTTTGTATGTTCGTGTGTGTTTGTATAACTTTTGGGATGTCAGACAGTAAAAAGGGCACGGTGTGATTTAAGAACAGCAGCTTTGTGAGGGGGCCGAGCAGTTAGACCCTTCCCAAACCCAATCTCTCACTCTGAAAATCAATCACTCTCACTTTCCCTTGTGATTGTTTCAGGAAAATACCCAGAGCAGCAAACAGCTTGAAGGACTTTCCGGGACACAGGCAGCCCTTCAACACATCCAATTATCCTCTGTCACTTGTGTGAGTATATACAGTTCATCTCATTAACTCCCAACTGGGAGGAAATGGAGGTCACTACTTGATTTGATGAGTGCACAGATTTTGTTTGGGATACTCCCATGTGTTTTCAAAATTAATTGTGGGCCTCGCGGTCTCTTCGAGCGAACACTGAGGGAAAGGGGAAGGCCTGAACATGACACAGATAGTCCACTGGGGAAAGCAAAAGAAGGATTGATGTTTGTCATGGCTGCCAGACATCCCCCAAGTGCATTGTGGATGATGACAGCATTTTTTGAGGTGTAGTGACTGTTGTCATGTGGCATACAGCAAGATCCCACAAACAATGATGTGACACTGACCCTCCGGCAGCGCAGCGCTCCCTCAGCGCCGACCCTCCGGCAGCGCGGCACTCCCTCAGCGCCGACCCTCCGGCAGCGCGGCGCTCCCTCAGCGCCGACCCTCCGGCAGCGCGACGCTCCCTCAGCGCCGACCCTCCGGCAGCGCGGCGCTCCCTCAGCGCCGACCCTCCGGCAGCGCGGCGCTCCCTCAGCGCCGACCCTCCGGCAGCGCGGCGCTCCCTCAGCGCCGACCCTCCGGCAGCGCGGCACTCCCTCAGCGCCGACCCTCCGGCAGCGCGGCACTCCCTCAAGCTTTTGATGTGGGCCATGCGCGAGAGCTCTGCATCGATTAATGTTGACACTGCTCTGCAGGCGAGGCCTGCAATAAGGCAGCAACAATTTGTGGCATTCTTTCTGGATGTGTTGGTCAATTCAGGCATCTGTGCCTAAGGTTTCCCAGTCATCAGAACTAGTTCCTCCTTTCTTACGAGGTGGGGTTCATCGACTGCCTCCCTAGGCAGTCGTTTATCCACAATTGAACCCAGGAAGCCATGCCAGTTGGCCAGCTATGGGGCCGCAGCAGGCATCGCATCCACAGTCCCATCTTGCGTTGGCAAGGCAAGTTTTAACTCTTTCACACCCTTCACTGTCTCCACCCCAAAGCACAATTCTTCACACGTTGTGTCGTTTAGAAAGAACCCAGGCCATGCCCCCTTTGATACCAGGTGACATCACAGCTTTCTCACAATGGAGGGTGGGGTAGGGGCAGGGTGTATTCCTGGTGTGTGCAGCTCAGACCCACATCGAGGGAATGATCCGTCACAAGGCAACTCACAGCCGGTTAGAAACATCGTTTTCCAAATTCACCACGGAGGGTAATTTGCTTATTTGGAATCATTGCTGCTGTGATTTACAGTGTCATTTGATGCATTCCTCCAACACTTCCTTCCCAGAGCAGCAGGGAGATTCTCTGGTCAAGCCACCAATACTCCAGGAAGGCAAGAAGCCTTGCTTTCAGTCAATCAGCAGAATTTCCAAAACAAGGGAGAGAGAGAGAGAAACACTTCTTTTCAGTTTGATGTCCCTTCTAAACCTCAAATGGAAAATAAAACTTTAAGTTCACTAGGAAGAAGAAAAACTGTCCAAAATATATTCCTGCCATACCAAGCTGTGATACATCCGGAAAGGATGCTTTCCATGGTGCATCTATACAAATGGGTGAGCGTCGTACACTTCAAGAAGAAGGAGGAAGTAGTCTTCCTCCTAACAATGCAGGGTCATAAAAGATCCCAGAGTAAAAATAAACCAAACCCCATTTAAGCCAGTAAAGGAGCAATGAAAGGACTCCTACAGACAATTCAGCAACAGCTGAGGGCTGAGGCTATCTGAGCTGCAGAGAACAGGATTTAAAAAAAAACTCTTTTCAGGTACACTACATCAGAGCCCCACTTGATCATAGCCCCAGGAAGGAACTCTCTTTGGTAGTGAGTTCCAATTCAACTTATTGAAACGTTGCCTTTTTTAAAATTTAACACAGGTGTGGCAGTGACCCGTGGGGTATCCGTGTGACATGATACTTGGTGCCCAGGCCTTAGCTGGCAAGCCCTGCCTCTGGTATAGCTTGTCCCCTCGGAGAATCTCCACGGCAGTGTACCGGTGAGTAACCTCGTTACGTCCTCAGCACTGCTAATTCGATCACGCGCCACTTGGTGAAGGGCAAAATGTGACACTAATACTTTACTAATAGGTTTATTTACAGAGTGCAGCATTACAGGGGAGTCGATGGCCTAGTGGTATTATCACTGGACTGTTAATCCTGGAACCCAACTAATGTTCTGGGGGACCCGGGTTCGAATCCCACCACGACAGATGGGGGAATTTGAATTCAATAAAAAATATCTGGAATTAAGAATCTACTGATGACCCATTGTCGGAAAAACCCATCTGGTTCCCTTTAGGGAAGGAAATCTGCCATCCTCACCCCGGTCTGGCCTACATGTGACTCCAGAGCCACAGCAATGTGGTCGACTCTCAACTGCCCCTCCAAGGATGGGCAATAAATGCTGGCTCGACTGAATTAAGAAATATGTTTGCTCCCTACTCATGGGTCATGGCAGTCTCTCCCCATTAATGCTCGTGGTAATGAACAATGTGTTCATTTGTGTATTTTTTTATATAAAGTGTGGATTGTCCCTTTTTTAATTAATTTGTGGGACATTGGCTGGCTGGCCAGTATTTGTTACCCTTGAGAAGGTGGTGATGAGTTGAAGCCTTGAATTGCTGCAGTCCCTATGCTATGGGTTGACCCACAATAGTAAGAAGTCTCACAACACCAGCTTAAAGTCCAACAGGTTTGTTTGGTGGCACAAGCTTTCAGAGAGCTGAACCTTTATCAAATGATTGGGAGTTCTGTTCCCAAACGGCTATAAAGACACAAACTCAATTTACATTGACCCACAAAGCCGTTGGGGAGGGTATTCCAGGATTTTGACCCAGCGACTGCAAAGGAACAGCCGATATATTTCCAAGTCAGTGTGGTGAGTGGCTGAGAGGGGAACTTGCAGGTGGTGCTGTTCCCCATGTGTCCTTGTCCTTCTAGATGGAAGTGGTCATGGGTTTGGAAGGCGCTATCTGAGGATCTTTGGTGAATTGCTGCAGTGCATCTTAGGGACAAAGAAACATCAGAATTAGAGCAGAAATAGGCTCTGTGTGGGTTTTCTCTGGGTGCTGCAGCTTCCTCCTACAATCCAAAGATGTGCGAGTTAGGTAGGTTAGCCATGCTAAATTATCCCTTAGTCTCCAAAGATGTACAGGTTATGTGGATTGGCCATGCTAAATTGCCCCGGGATGCGTAGGTTAAAGGGAGTAATGGGATGAATATGTGGGGTTATGGGAATAGGGCCTGGATGGGATTGTTACTGGTGCAGGCTCGATGGGCTGAATGGCCTCCTTCTGCACTGTAGGTTTCTAGCCAAATTCAGCCCTTCGAGCTTGCTACGCCATTCAATTGGATCATGGCTGATCTCTCCCTGGTCTCAAACCCACCTCCCCACCTGTTCCCCGTATCCCTTTAACAACTGTGTTTTTTTATTAGTGAGGTAAATGTGTGAGGTTACCGGGTAGGACAGGGAATGGGCCTGGTTAAGATGCTCTGTCAGAGAGTCGGTGCAGACTCGATGGGCCGAATGGTCCTCTGCGCTGTAGAGATTCTATGCAAATACGCGAACAACAACTGTTCCAGTTCCTCCTCCTGGGTCTGGCTGTCGCTGGACAGGATGCTGGTCAGACACTCCAGAGAACAAGCAATGTAACTGAGCCAGCTGCCTTGAAGATTCCTCAGGGAGAAAGCATTTGAAGAATGCGTTGGTGGACTCTCCAAACAATGCCCATCTTGTGGAGGCGGACAAGCCCACAGTGTGCCCCTGGTGGAGATATTTGCCGCCTTTTGATCGACCCAGCAATCAAGAGACTTTACAGAAACGCCCTGAGCAACGAAGGACCTTTTCCCAGCTCCATTGGCATTCTCAAGTTGGAATGCCAGAAGACTGATCCGAAATTGAGCCTGATTGGTCGCAGGTTTTCAATAGAGGGGGCATGCCAGAGGCTGTTCAGGCCATAGTGAGCTATCCAGCCCCTTCCCACGTCCCAGCTCAATCCCTAGCATTGTGGGTCAAGGCACTTCAAATGCATCTCCAAATACTTTTTAAATGTGGGTGCCTACCTCTGGCAATGAGTTCCAAACTCCCAAAAACCCTCCGAGTGATAACATTTCCCCTCTGTACTCTTATCTGAAATCTATAACATCCACCCTGTCCATTCCCCATCATGGACTGCTCTGTCAGTGGGGGCAGAGCTTTTCTATCCATTCCGTTTAGACCCCTCTGAATTTTATAAACTTCAGTTAAATCTCTCCTCGGTCTCCCCTCTTCCAAAGAAAATAACCCCAGCCAATGTAGCCTTTGCTCTTTCTGCAACTCACCACTCCGGGCACTATCCTCGCAAACCTCTGTCGGAGAACCTTCCATCCTTTGACTCTGTCTGCACTTCCCGCTGCCTCGGGAAAAGCAGCCGGCATAATCAAGGACCCCACACACCCTGGACATTCTCTCTTCCACCTTCTTCCATCAGGAAAAAGATACAAAAGTCTGAGGTCACGTACCAACCAACTCAAGATCAGCTTCTTCCCTGCTGCTGTCAGACTTTTAAATGGACCTACCTCGCATTAAATTGATCTTTCTCTACACCCTCGCTGTGACTGTAACACTACATTCTGCACTCGCTCCTTTCCTTCTCTATGAACGGCATGCTTTGTCTCTATAGTGTGCAAGAAACAATACTTTTCACTGTATCCCAATACATGTGGCAATAAAAAATCAAATCAAATTTGATTTTTGATTGATTTATCATTGTCATATGTATTAGTATACAGTGAAAAGTATTGTTTTTCACACACTATGCAGACAAAGCATACCGTTCAGAGAGAAGGAAAGGAGAGGGTGCAGAATGTAGTGTTACAGTCACAGCGAGGGTGTGGAGAAAGATCGACTTAATATGTGATTTATTATTGTCAAATACATTGGAGTATAGTGAAAAGTATTGTTTCTCGTGCGCTATACTGATAAAGCATACTGTTCATAAAGTGCATAGGGGAGAAGAAAAGGAGAGAGTGCAGAATGTAGTGTTACAGTCACAGCTAGGGTGTAGAAAAAGATCAACTTAATGTGAGGTAGGTCCATTCAAAAGTCTGACAGCAGCAGGGAAGAAGCTGTTCTTGAGTCGGTCGATCGGTACGGGACCTCAGACTTTTGTATCTTTTTCCAGGCGGAAGAAGGTGGAAGAGAGAATGTCCAGGGTACTATTAGCCCAGAAAGTCCATGGATTAAAGGGTTAACATTAAAATTTTATTCGTCACAAGTAAGGCTTACATCAACATTGCAATGAAGTTAGGCTGAAAGCCCCCTCCGGTCGCCACACCCTGTCGCCTCTTAGGGTCGATGCACCCTAACCAACCTGTCTTTTGGAGCGTGGGAGGAAACCGGAGCACCTGGAGGAAACCCACGCAGACACGGGGAGAATGTGCAAACTCCACACAGATAGTGACCCAAGCCAGGAATCGAACCTGGGTCCCTGGCGCTGTGAGGCAGCAGTGCTAACCCACTGTGTCACCATGCCCCCGGGAATCGAACCTGGGTCCCTGGCGCTGTGAGGCAACAGTGTTAACCCACTGTGTCACCCATAAAGCATTTGTTATCACACCATTTCCTGCCTGCCCCAACTAACCTCTGCTGGGAAAAATGCAAAGTCCCCTCAAAAGGGTGCGGCTCAGGTTGATTGGACATGCTGAATTGCCCCTAGTGTTGGGGGGGATTGGCAGGTAAGTGTGGGGCTAGGGCCTGGGTGGGCTCGTGGTCAGTACAGACTTGATGTGACAAATGTAGGAAATCTATGAATGAAACCCTCACCCATGCCTTCACTATCTCCAGACTCAATCATTCCAACACATGTCTGGCTGCTGCCCCTCGTTCTACCCTCTGTAAACATGAGGTCCAGAGCAGCCACTGAGTACAGTCCCTCTATCATCCCCCACCCCCCACCCCCACTTGCTGACCCACACTGGCACCTGCTCAAGCTTCACCTTGATGTAAAAATTCTCAGCCTTCTCCTCATGGCCTCATGCTGTCTGCAACCCTGAGCCCTACGAGTCTGTGCGTTCCTCAACTCTGCCTCTGTGCATCACCAGTGATCAGCTTCCCACCGTCAGCCACTTTGCCTTCAGCTGCCCTGGGGTCCCCCGAGCTCTGGAATTCCCTCCCTAGATGGGGGGAAAATCAGAAAGAATGTTTCCGATGGTGGGGAGAGCCCAGAACGAGGGTCGTAGTTTGAGGATAAGGGGTAAACCTTTTAGGACTGAGGTGAGGAGAAATTTCTTCACCCAGAGAGAGGTGGAATTCACTCCCACAGAAAGTAGTTGAGGCCAAAACATTGTGTGATTTCTGACTTGATTCGATTTATTGTCACATGCACTGGGATACTGTGAAAAGTATTGTTTCTTGCGCACTGTGCAGACAAAGCATACCGTTCATAGAGTACCTTGTGGAGAAGGAAAGGAGAGAGTGCAGGAATGCAGTGTTACAATCATAGCTAGGGTGTGGAGAAAGATCAACTTAATGCAAAGTAGGTCCATTCAAAAGTCTGACAGCAGCAGGAAAGAAGCTGTTGTTGAGTCAGTTGGTACGTGATGGAAGAAGGTGAAAGAGAGAATGTCTGGGGTGCGTGGGGTCTATGATTATGCCGGCTGCTTTTCCCCGAGGCAGCAGGAAGTGTAGACAGAGTCAATGGATGGGAGGCTGGTTTGTGTGATGGATAGGCTTCGTTCATGGCCCTTTGTAGTTTTTTTTGTGGTCTTGGTCAGAGCAGGAGCCCATACCAAGCTGAGATACAACTGGAAAGAATGCTTTCTATGGTGCATCTGTAAAAGTTGGTGAGAGCCGTGGATTCCAAGAAGAAATTGGATTTTGCTCTTGGGGCTAAAGGGATGAAGGGGGGAATCAGAATTTTGAATTTGATGATCAGCCTTGATCACAATGAATGGTGGAACAGGATCGAAGGGCCGAATGGCCTCCTCCTGCTTCGAGTTTCAATGTTAAACCACTCTGCCTCTCCCAAAAGACACTTCCCCGAAGCAACCTCTTTGACCCAAACTTTTAGTTGTCTGATCCATTATAGCTCGGTGACATCCTTTGATTTATAACACACCTGCAAAGTCTTTTGGCATGTTTCATTACACTAAAGTCACTATTTAAATACAAGATAGGGAGGCAATGGCCTAGTGGTATTATCGCCAGACTCTTCATCCAGAAATTCAGTTAATGTTCTGGGCGACCCGGGTTTGAATCCCATCACGGCAGATGGTGGAACTTGAATTCAATAAAAAAATCTGGAATTAAGAATCTACTGATGACCCATTGTCGGAAAAACCCATCTGGTTCCCTTTAGGGAAGGAAATCTGCCATCCTTACCCCAGTCTGGCCTACATGTGACCCCAGAGCCACAGCAATGTGGTTGTCTCTCAACTGCCCTCCAAGGGACAACTAGGGATGGGCAATAAATGCTGGCCCAGCCAGGGATACCCATGTCCCAGGAATGAATTAAAAACTTGTTGATGTACGAGCCAGTTGAGGATGGTTAAGAGGTGCTCGATGCATTTCCCTTCTCTCTCTCTCTCTATGGTGAGAGGAAGCACCTTGCTCTCTGCTGTGTCCATAAGGAATGGAGTATATCCATGGGGCTTCGACAGATGACTGTGCCCCTGAGTCCAAGACCACCACCATCACCCCCACCCCCCTCCCCCTCCGCTGCACAGTGTGTCTGAGGTGCCCAGCCCCCTTGCCTGACCCACATAGGATTGCACAGCACCTGTGGCAATCAATAAAGACTTGCGTTCTCCTGTCTTGCCCAGGTTTACTGCTGACGATTACTACACCATCCTCGGAATCAAATCAGATGCGACACTGAAACAGATCAAGCAGGCTTTCCTCGACCAGTCAAAGAAGGTAGGCAAAATGTGTATCTGAACTTGGCTTGGGAACATGTGGGGGAAACGCTGGTTGATAGTGTCACTGGACCAATACTGAGGGCTGGCACAGTGGGTTAGCTCTGCTGCCTCACAGCACCAGGGATCCAGGTTCGATTCCCAGCTTGGGTCACTATCTGTGTGGAGTCTGCACATTCTCTCCATGTCTGCGTGGGTTTCCTCTGGGTGCTCCGGTTTCCTCCCACAGTCCGAAAGACGTGCTGGTTAGGGTGCTAAATTCTCCCTCAGTGTAACCAAACAGGTGCCGGAGTGTGGGTGACTGGAGGGTTTTCACAGTAACTTCGTTGCAGTGTTAATTAACCTACTTGTGACGAACAAATGAACTTTAAAATTTGGAATGCAGCGACCGTTTTGGCACAGCAAGATCCTACACAGCAACGTTGTAAAGAACCAGATCATTTTTTTTTAATGAGTTGACTGCGGACAGGCTTTTGATTTGATTTATTATTGTCACATGTATTAGTCTACAGTGAAAAGTATTGTTTCTCGCATGCTATACGTAGAACATTACAGCGCAGTACAGGCCCTTTGGCCCTCGATGTTACTCCGACCAGTGGAACCAATCTAATGACCCTCTAACCTAAACCATTCCAATGTTATCCATATGCCTATCAAATGACCGTTTGAACGCCCTTAAAGTTGGCGAGTCCACAACTGCTGCAGGCAGAGCATTCCACGCCCTTACTACCCTCTGAGTAAAGAACCTACCTCTGACATCTGTCCTACACAGAAAAGCATATTGTTCATAGAGAAGGAAAGGAGAGAGTGCAGAATGTAGTGTTACAGTCACAGGGAGGGTGTAGAGAAAGATCAGCTTAATGCAAGATAGGTCCCATTCAAAAGTCTGACAGCAGCAGGGAAGAAGCAGTTCTTGAGTCGGTTGGTACGTGACCTCAGATTTTTGTACCTTGTCCCCGATGGAAGAAGGTGGAAGAGAGAATGTCCGGGGTGCGTGGGGTCCTTAATTGTGCTGGCTGCTTTTCCCGAGACAGCAGGAAGTGTAGACAGAGTTAATGGATGGGAGGCTGGTTTGTGTGATGGATTGGGCTACATTCTCGTCCCTTTGTAGTTCCTCGTGGTCTTGGGCAGAGCAGGAGCCCATACCAAGCTGTGATACAACCAGAAAGGATGCTTTCTATGGTGCATCTGTAAAAGTTGGTGAGAGACGTAGCGGACATGCCAAATTTCCTTAGTCTTCGGAGAAAGTAGAGGCGTTGGTGAGCTTATTGGTAATGGTGGCATATGGACTAGTAATCCAGAGACCCCAAGTTAATGCTCTGGGGGTATACAGGTTCTAATCCCACCTTGGCAGCTGGTGGGATTGAAATTTAATTCACAAAATCTGGAATTATAAAGCTAGACTCAGTAAATGGCGGCCCCAAAACATTGATTGTCATTTAAACCACATCTGGTTCACCAATGTCCCTTAGGGAAGGAAATCTGCTCTCCTTACCCCAGACTGGTCTACATGTGACTCCAGAGCCACTGCAATGTGGCTGACTCTCAACTGCCCTCTGAAATAGGCCGACCAAGACACTCAGTTCAAGGGCATTTAGGGATGGACAATAAATGCTGGCCTTGCCCAGCGACACCCAAATTCTATGAAAGATGAATTTTTTAAAAACCCAGAATCCTCCACCATTTGATTAGTTTTTATATTCATCCCTGGGACATGGGTGTCCCTGACTGGGCCAGCATTTATTGCCCATCCCTAGTTGCCCCTTGGAGGGCAGTTGAGAGTCTCCCATGTTGCTGTGGCTCTGGAGTCACATGTAGGCCAGACCTGGGTAAGGACGGCAGATTTCCTTCCCTAAAGGGAACCAGATGGGTTTTTCCGACAATGGGTCATCAGTAGATTCTTAATTCCAGATATTTTTTATTGAATTTAAATTCCACCATTTGCCGTGGCGGGATTCGAACCCAGGTCCCCCAGAACATTAGCTGGGTTTCTGGATTAATAGTGCAGCAATAATACCACTAGGCCATCACCTCCCCGCTAGTGACCTAACTCTACATATCCATCTTTGCCCTCACATCCATTAATACCTTTGATGAACAAAAACCTACATGTGACTCCAGACCCCCTAGATGTCAAAGAATTAACATCAGTTATCCTTTGTGGAAGTGAATGTCTAAGCACTTCCTGACCTTTCTGTGCAAAACTCTGTCCTAATCTCACCCCTGAAAGGTCAGGCTATAATTTTTAGACTCTGACCCTCTTAGTCCCAGACGCCCTGACCAGTGGAAATAGCTTATCTCTCTCTGTCCCCCTTAATCTCCTGGAATCTCCTCTTCATCTTTGAAATTCCAGGGAATCCATTCCTCGTTTGTGTAATCTCTCCTCACACTTTAACCCTTGGAAGCCCAGGTATCATTCTGGAATATTTATACTCTGAGGTGGGTATATCCTTCCTGAGGTGTGGGGCCCGGAGCTGCTCACAGTAATTACAGGTGCGGCCTAACCCGGGCCTACGTGCAGCTGAAGCCTAACTCCTATCCCTTTTGTATTGCAGCCCTCCAGATATAAAGGGCAGCATTCCATTGGCCTTTTTTGATGGTTTTCTGGGGTCGTCCCTGACATTTTAATGATCCGTGCCCTGGGAATCCCAGAGTAGGAACCTGAACTATGTGGAGCGAGTTCCAAATTCTCCCCGGAGACAGCATAAACCAAACTTGGTGTTGGTTATTTGGGAGCGAATGTGGACGTTGGCCCAGTCAGCCAATAAGCTGAAGAAAGCCCCTTTGAGAAAGTAATTGCTCCTCTGCTCACTACCGTGGCTGAGATGGGGACTTTGATTTGATTTATTATTGCCATATGTATACAGAGAAAAATATTGTTTCTTGCAGGCTATACACACTCAAATCATAGAATCCTACAGTGCAGAAGAAGGCCATTTGGCCCATCGAGTCTGCACCGACAACAATCCCACGCAGGTCCTGTCTTATCCCAGTAACCCCACATATTTACCCTAATCCCCCTCACATTAAGGAACAATTTAACATGGCCAATCAACCTAATGCGCACATCTTTGGACTGTGGGAGGAAACTGGAGCACCTGAAGGAAACCCACGCAGACGCGAGGAGAACGTGCAAACTCCGCACAGACAGTGACCCAAGCTGGGAATCAAACCGGATCTCTGGCACTTTGAGCAGCAGTGCTAACCACTGTGCCACCGTGCTGCCCCATACTGTTCATAGAGTACATAGGGGAGAAGGAAAAGAGAGGGTGCAGAATGTAGTGTTACAGTCGTAGTTAGGATGTAGAGAAAGATCAGCTTAATGCAAGGTAGGTCCATTCAAAAGTCTGACAGCAGCAGGGAAGAAGCTGTTCTTGAGTCGGTCGGTACGTGACCTCAGACTTTTGTATCTTTTTCCCAATGGAAGAAGGTGGAAGAGTGAATGTCCGGGGTGCGTGGGGTCCTTAATTATACTGGCTGCTTTTCCCCGAGGCAGCGGGAAGTGTAGACAGAGTCAGTGGATGGGAGGCTGGTTTGTGTGATGGATTGGGCTACATTCACAACCCTTTGTAGTTCTTTGCACTCTTGGGCAGAGCAGGAGCCCAGACCAAGCTGTGATACAACCAGAAAGAATGCTTTCTGTGGAGCGTCTGTAAATGTTGGTGAGAGTCGTAGCAGACGTGCCAAATTTCTTTAGTCTTCTGAGAAAGTAGAAGCATTGGTGGGGCTTTCTTAACTATAGTGTCAGCATGGGGGGGACCAGGACAGGTTGTTGGTGATCTGGACACCTAAAAGCATGAAGCTCTCGACCCTTCCTACTTCATCCCTGTAGGCTTCGGGATGCGAGGGGGGATGTTGATTAAAGTGTGACTGTCCTGAGCTGCCTCCAGCGATGGTGGAGCTCTGATTCACCTTGGTGGTCCAGCAGCCTGGTACCTTCGCAAAGGCTTCAAGTCACTCCCAAGAGGCCTTGGAGCTTGTCGTGCAGGCATAGGCAGATCCACAGACAAGGGGCTGGTGACAAGTCTCGAACCTTCAATAAGACAGCGGCCTGTTTCCGCAACAACCCCTGGACCCTGTTGTTCGGCAGGGCCTCCCCAAACTTGGGATCTTTCAAGAACCTCATCAAATTTGGGTTTTTCAAAGGCTGGTCACCGTTCAGACAGAGGAAAAGCAGCAGACATTTTGCGCACAGCAAGATTCCACAAACAGCAAGGGGTTTCTGACCAGAACATTTGCTTTTTCCAGTGATTGAGGCTGTTGTTTCTGATTGGTAGCTGCACTCTTCTCACCGTGCTAGGGCTCTCTACAACAGAGAGAAGGCTGAAGGCAGACCCAACAAAGGTCATTGAAATTAGGAAGGTTAGACCAACACTACAAGCCTGTCAATACAAGACAGAGCCTAATAAATCCAGTCAGATATTTCAAGAGAAACGTCTTTACCCAGGGAGTGGGGTGAATGTGGGACTCGCTCCCATGGGGAGTGGGGGAGAATGTGGGACTCGCTCCCGCAGGGGAGTGGGGGAGAATGTGGGACTCGCTCCCGCAGGGGGAGTGGGGGAGAATGTGGGACTCGTTCCCACGGGGGGAGTGGGGGAGAATGTGGGACTCGCTCCCACGGGGGGAGTGGGGGAGAATGTGGGACTCGCTCCCGCAGGGGGAGTGGGGGAGAATGTGGGACTCGCTCCCACGGGGGGAGTGGGGGAGAATGTGGGACTCGCTCCCGCGGGGGGAGTGGGGAGAATGTGGGACTCGCTCCCGCGGGGGGAGTGGGGGAGAATGTGGGACTCGCTCCCACGGGGGGAGTGGGGGAGAATGTGGGACTCGCTCCCATGGGGAGTGGGGGAGAATGTGGGACTCGCTCCCACGGGGGGAGTGGGGAGAATGTGGGACTCGCTCCCACGGGGGGAGTGGGGGAGAATGTGGGACTCGCTCCCACGGGGGGAGTGGGGGAGAATGTGGGACTCGCTCCCATGGGGGGAGTGGGGGAGAATGTGGGACTCGCTCCCATGGGGGACTGGGGGAGAATAAGGGGCTCGAGGTGAATAGCGCTGATACGTTTAAGGTGGGGAAGCTGGATGCTATGAGAGATTGGAATAGAAGAATATGGTGAATGGGGTGAGTTGTTGGAAAGGGGATGGGCGGAGCATAGGGAGTGGTATGGTGTCGATGGGCTGAATGGCCAGTGTCTGTGCTGTCCCTTTGAATGTGATTCACCCTTTGGGTTAATATTGGGAGCTGTAGTCATGCCTCTTGCCAGCAGTCTCTGGTTTTGCTGCCCTCAGCGAACTTTGAAATGATCTGGAAAGTTGATTATGAATGGAGTCTGTTTGGCAGTGAAACCCCGCCCACCTACCCAGCTCCAGTTTGTTCAGCAAGTCTGGGCAGACTGCCCTGTAGATGGACAACCTGATGGAGTTCACCCTGACCTCAGCAGAGAGAGAGAGAGAGCAAATGTTATTGTACAGGATGAGAATGAGTCTCTGTTAGGTAGGGCAGTGGAGGAAAGCACCTTTCAGAACACGGGGGAGATCAGAGAGTGTCAATTCTGGACTTATCAGCCACGGGTTGGTCGTACCGTTCTCTCAGAAGTTTGCCCGTTCATCTGTCCCAATCCAGAGACTTGAGCGCAGAAATTTCAGCTAATGCTTCCAGTGCTCAATGCTGAGGGAGCACCACACTGTCAGAGGGTCAGTGCTGAGGGAGTGCCGCACTGTCAGAGGGTCAGTGCTGAGGGAGTGCCGCACTGTCAGAGGGTCGGTGCTGAGGGAGCGCCGCACTGTCAGAGGGTCAGTGCTGAGGGAGCGCTGCACTGTGGGAGGGTCAGTGCTGAGGGAGCGCCGCACTGTGGGAGGGTCGGTGCTGAGGGAGCGCCGCACTGTGGGAGGGTCGGTGCTGAGGGAGCGCCGCACTGTGGGAGGGTCGGTGCTGAGGGAGCGCCGCACTGTGGGAGGGTCGGTGCTGAGGGAGCGCCGCACTGTGGGAGGGTCAGTGCTGAGGGAGCGCCGCACTGTGGGAGGGTCAGTGCTGAGGGAGCGCCGCACTGTGGGAGGGTCAGTGCTGAGGGAGCGCCGCACTGTGGGAGGGTCGGTGCTGAGGGAGCGCCGCACTGTGGGAGGGTCAGTGCTGAGGGAGCGCCGCACTGTGGGAGGGTCAGTGCTGAGGGAGTGCCGCACTGTCAGAGGGTCAGTGCTGAGGGAGTGCCGCACTGTCAGAGGGTCAGTGCTGAGGGAGCGCCGCACTTTCAGAGGGTCAGTGCTGAGGGAGCGCCGCACTGTCAGAGGGTCAGTGCTGAGGGAGCGCCGCACCATCAGAGGGATCAGACGTTAAGCCCCTGGCCCTTTTGAGTGGAATAACAGATTCCTGAGCGGATTAGAAAGAGAGCAAAAGTGTCTTTGGGTGGATATTCATCCCGCAACCAAACTCATAAGGCGTAGGGGCAGAATTGGGCCACTCGGCCCATCGATTCTGCTCCACCATTCAATCATGGCTGATACTTTTCTCATTCCCATCCCAATTCACTAAAAAAACCCACACATAATCAAATTGCTGCTTGCTATGTACAAATTGACTACCAGGCTTCAGGTATGACAACTCCACGAGCACCCTGTGAGGCCCTGAGGTAGCGAAAGGAACTGCAGCCTTTTGAATAGACCTTCCATGTATTAAGCTAAACATTGGATGGCATGGTAGTGCTGCTGCCTCACAGCACCAAGGACCTGCGTTCGATTACTCAGCTTGGGTCACTGTCTGTGTGTGGAGTCTACACGTTCTCTCCATGTCTGCGTACTCTTCCTCTAGGTGCTCTGGTTTCTCCGCCCCCCCCCACCTCACACAGTCCAAAGATGTGCGGGTTAGGTTAATTGGCTGTGCTACATTGCCCCTTAGTGTCAGTGGATGTGTAGATTAGTGGAGCAAATATGTGGGGTTACAGGGATAGGGCCTGGGTGGGATAGTTGTTGGTGCAGTCCTGATGGGTCGAATAGCCACCTTCTGTGGGGATTCAGCCTCCCATCCATTGACTCTGTCTACACTTCCCGCTGCCTCGGGGAAGAGCAGCCAGCATAATCAAGGACCCCACGCACCCTGGACATTCTCTCTTCCACCTTCTTCCGTTAGGAAAGAGTTACAAAAGTCTGAGGTCTCGTACCGACTGACTCAAGCTTCTTCCCCGCTGCTGTCAGACTTTTGAATGGACCTACCTTATATCTTTAATCTTTCTCTGCACCCTAGTTATGACTATAACACTACATTCCTGCTCTATGAACGGTATGCTTTGTCAGTATAGCGTGCAAGAAACAATATTTTTCGGTGTCCCAATACATGTGACACCTAATAAATCAAGTCAACTGATTCAAGAAATCAAGTCAAATCAAATAGAGAGAGTTTTAAAGGGTTAGAATGGAGTTTTAAAAGTATAAAACAAGAGTAAATGATAGAATGAGAGTCTGAGAGACTGCGGGCTTCTTTCTGGGACGTGTTAATTAATCTAATCTAAGGTGATGTGGGTCATTATTACAGTTCTGATAGTGGGATCTTGCTGTGCACAAATTGGCTGGCTCTTACGTGATTACAGTGACAGCTGCAGTGCTGTGCGCTGGCCAGTGACCATCACAGTGCTGCATGCTGTAAATCTACCTAAAGTGCCGGAAGAATAATACCACAACAGAGAGGGGTTTTAAAATCCTTAAAGCAGGTATGGGCATCGCTGGCCAGGTACACTGTTTATCCCTAATTGCCCCTTCAGAAGGTGGCGGTGAGCTGCCATCTTGAACCCGTTGCGGAGGTGGAAGCTTTGGAAGGTGCTGAAGAAGGCGCGTTGCTACATTGCACCCGTTTGCCCGGATGGGTTCCTGTCCAGCAACACTCGAGAAGCTCGACAAAGCAGCCCTGCTCGATCGACATGCTAACCACAAACACTCACACCCTCCATCACTGACAGTGCCAGCAGTGTGTACCATCAAGAACACACACCGCAGCGACTCACCAAGGCTCTTTCGACAGCACCTTCCAAACCCACCACCTCTACCACCTAGAAGGACAAGGGGGGGCAGCAGACACACGGGGAACACCACCTCCTGCAAGGTCCCCCCCTCCGAGCCACCCACCATCCTGACTCGGAAACATCCGTGGCTGGGGTCAAAATCCTAGAACTGCCTAACAGCACTGTGGGTGTACCTACACCACACACGGGGACTGACTGATGTCCAATCACAATCCTGGAACCCCCTCCCTAACAGCACTGTGGGTGTACCTACACCACACACAGGGACTGACTGATGTCCAATCACAATCCTGGAACTCCCTCCCTAACAGCACTGTGGGTGTACCTACACCACACACAGGGACTGACTGATGTCCAATCACAATCCTGGAACTCCCTCCCTAACAGCACTGTGGGTGTACCTACACCACACACAGGGACTGACTGATGTCCAATCACAATCCTGGAACTCCCTCCCTAACAGCACAGTGGGTGTACCTACACCACACACGGGGACTGACTGATGTCCAATCACAATCCTGGAACTCCCTCCCTAACAGCACTGTGGGTGTACCTACACCACACGGGGACTGCAGCAGGTTCAAGATGACAGCTCACCCACCACCTTCTCCAGGGGGTAATTAGGGATGGGGGGGTAAATACTGGCCTTTGCTGATCCTGGGAAACGATTTTTTTAGAAATGTAAGCAAGGCGAGTACAGCGTAATGAATTTTAGAAGGAAAAACAGTGAGTGACATCAGAGTGCCCGGAGAACAGTAAACAGAAACTCATCAAATACAGGAACATTGTGGCTGTAACAATCCGAGTGGGAGGAGATCAATTACAAAACTGAGCAATCCTCCGCTCAGACCACAAGCTGTGGGCCCACGTCCGCTCAGCAAGAGTGAGGGGGAACTTTGATGTCCCCACGAGCGGTTTGGAGGGTACTCAAGGCTTTGGAAAGTCGGAGCAGCACAGATTAATGAGCAAAGTGCAAGGAGCACGAGGGGAAGTGGCTGAGAGCTATATAGGGCTTGGGGGGGGGGTGGGCACATGATGCCAGCCGTGTCACACAGCCCCAACCCAGGATGGCAGGTAGGGCACCTCGCCACTGAGGCAGCGCAGGACAACAAAATCAGCTTGGCGTTCCTTGATTGATTCTTGTCGCACGTATTGGGAGACAGCTATAGAATCTCGACATTGCAGAAGGAAGCCATTCAGCCCACTAAGCCTGTACCGACCACAATCCCACCAAGATCCTAGTCCCATAACCCCATGCATTTACTCTATATATTCCCCTGACACCAGGGTCAACTTAGCATAGTCAATGCACCTAACCTGCGCATCTTTGGACGCTGAGTGGCAATTTAGCATGGCCAATCCACCTAACGCACACATCTTTGGATTGTGGGAGGAAATTGGAGCACCCAGAGGAAACCCATGCAGACACAGGGAGAACGTGCAGACTCCACACAGGCAGTGAGACAAGCCGGGAATTGAACCTGGGTCCCTGGCGCTGTGAGGCAGCAGTGCTAACCCACTGTGTCACCGTGCCCCTGGGAATCGAACCCAGGTCCCTGGCTCTATGAGACAGCAGTGCTAACCCACTGTGTCACCGTGCCCCCGGGAATCGAACCCAGGTCCCTGGCTCTATGAGACAGCAGTGTTAACCCACTGTGTCACCGTGCCCCCGGGAATCGAACCCGGGTCCCTGGCTCTATGAGACAGCAGTGTTAACCCACTGTGTCACCGTGCCCTCGGGAATCGAACCCGGGTCCCTGGCGCTGTGAGACAGCAATGTTAACCCACTGTGTCACCGTGCCCCCGGGAATTGAACCCGGGTTCCTGGCGCTGTGAGGCAGCAGTGCTAATCACTGTGCCACCTTGCTGCCAGTGAAAAGTATTGTTTCTTACGCACTATACAGACAAAGCATACTGTTCATAGAGTATATAGGGAGGAAAAAGGAGAGAGTGCAGATTATAGTGTTACCACCATAGCTAGGGTGTAGAGAAAGATCAACTTAATATATGGTAGGTCCATTCAAAAGTCTGACAGCCGCAGAGAAGAAGCTGTTCTTGAGTTGGTTGGTACGGGACCTCAGACTTTTTTGTGTCTTTTTCCTGATGGTAGAAGGTGGAAGAGAGAATGTCCGGGGTGCATTGGGTCCTTAATTATGCCGGCTGCTTTTCCTGAGGCAGTGGGAAGTCAATGGTCCAGAGTCAGTGGATGGGAGGCTGGTTTGTGTGATGGATTGGGCAACATTCATGACCCTTTGTAGTTCCTTGTGGTCTTGGGCAGAGCAGGAGCCCATACCAAGCTGTGATACAACCAGAAAGAATGCTTTCTATGGTGCATCTGTAAAAGTTGGTGAGAGTTGTAGCAGACATGCCAAATTTCCTTCGTCTTGTGAGAAAGTTGAGTTGTTGATGGGCTTTCTTAACAAGAGTGTTGGTGTGGAGGGACCAGGACAGTCGTAAACTGAGGGGTAAATATTGGAAAAATACTGGGGGAATCTGCCCTGCTCCTTTTCAGCAGAGGAATATTTTGATTGTCTTTGGAAGAGCCTTGGTTTAATAGTTCACCCAGAAGGTGGTACCTTGGGCCTCAGCCCTGCACTGTTTAGGTTTAAAGTTTTTTCATTAGTTTATTTGTTAGTGTCACAGTGTCAGCTTACATTAACAGTGCAATGAAGTGACTGCGCAATTCCCCCAGTCACCATAGTGCTGCGCCTGTTCAGGGTACACTGAGGGAGAATTTAGCACACTAACCAGCACGTCGTTCGGAGCACCTGGAGGAAACCCATGCAGACACGGGGAGAATGTGCAAACTCAGTGACCCAAGCCGGGAGTCGAACCCAGGTCCCTGGCACTGTGAGGCACCAGTGCTAACCCACTGTGCTGCCCTAGATTTAACATCTCACCCGGATGGTGGCTCCTCGGACAGGGCTGCCCACTCTTGGCCCTGCACCGGAAGTGTGGGTCATGACCATAGAAACATAGAAGATAGGAGCATGAGGAGACCATTCAGCCCTTCGAGCCTGCTGCACCATTCCTTATATCATAGCTGATCGTCCAACTCAATAGCCTAATCCTGCTTTCTCCCCAGGGAAGGTCAGAGAGAGACAGTGTGTGTGTGTGCGAGAGAGAGAGAGAGAGACAGTATGTGGGAGACAGTGAGAGAGACAGAGTAAGAGAGAGAGACACGGATGCTGGGGAGTCCTGGAGAGCATCTCCTGAACCCACGGAGCAGCGTGCCTCAAGGAGGTGAGCATGCCTGCCACCTAGTCACGCTGGCATCATCGTCTTGGCTACACAGAGAGCAGAACCCTGCATGGTCTGTCCAAGCTCGGGCTGATGTGTCACTGACGTGAAATATTCCACACTGCCCGGGAATGGGAGAGACATGGTGATACACACAACCCCAATCAGCCAGTCAGACATCAAGCTGAGAGGCATGAAATCCCATTGCGTTCCTGTACCCCGATAGTAGGCAGCTTTTCACATCCCCCACCCCACACCCCAACTCGGCAAAGAGGGAGCTGCAACATGTAAAAATTCCCTGTGTTTACACACTGTGTAATAACCGCCCATTCCTGATAAAGGGCAAACTCTTTTGCCGAGGAATGTTATGCTTGGACCGGGAGTGCTGTAAAGCTCAGATAAAACTGGCCAGTTTTGCAGATCTCTCTGCACTCCGAGCTCACTCAATCTATCATCATTCAGCCTACATAGCAAAACCCGCTCCAGCAGAACTGACCTCCTTGCTCACTGAGTGCACAAGAAAGTGATTAGAAATCTCTCCCCATGGTGAGCTGTCACCCAGTGAGATTCGGCAGCAGAAGGTTTGGTCAGCGTTAGGGCAGAAACACATGGATAATTAGGAAGAAAAATATGATGCAGGGATCAGGAGTTTTTTTTATTCATCCCTGGGACATGGGTGTCCCTGGCTGGGCCAGCATTTATTGCCCTTCTCTAGTTGCCCTTGGAGGGCAGTTGAGAGTCAACCACATTGCTGTGGCTCTGTAGGCCAGACCGGGATAAGACGGCAGATTTCCTTCCCTAAAGGGAACCAGATTTTCCGACAATGGGTCATCAGTAGATTCTTAATTCCAGATATTTTTTATTGAATTCAGATTCCACCATCTGCCGTGGCGGGATTTGAACCCGGGTCCCCCAGAACATTTTATCCTGGGTTTCTGGGTTAATAGTCCAGCGATTATACCACGAGGCCAGCACCTCCCCCAACCCTCAGCGGGAATGCCTTGAAGGGTTGTGTTCCACGAGGGTTCTGGGCAAAGGAAGCTGCATTTCTGTAGCGCCTTTCACAGCTGCAGGACCTCCCAAAGCACTTTGCAGCCAGTGAAATACTTCTGAAGTGAATGTGTTTTGACCCAAGTACTTGGATTTACACAGCACCCTTAATGGAATGAAATATTCCAAAGACTTCCCAGGAGCATTTACCACTGAAAGTCTGATCCGGAGCCACATTCGGAGAGTCAGGCAACACACTGTTGTTAGTTTTAGAAGAGTCTTAAAGGAGGAGGTTAAAGAGATAGGGAGGGGGTGTAGGGGGCTGGAGGAGGTTACAGAGATAGGGAGGGGGTGTAGGGGGCTGGAGGAGGTTAGAGATAGGGAGAGGGTGTAGGGGGCTGGAGGAGGTTACAGAGATAGGGAGGGGGTGTAGGGGGCTGGAGGAGGTTACAGAGATAGGGAGAGGGTGTAGGGGGCTGGAGGAGGTTAGAGATAGGGAGAGGGTGTAGGGGCTGGAGGAGGTTACAGAGATAGGGAGGGGATGTAGGGGGCTGGAGGAGGTTACAGAGAAAGGGAGGGGGTGTAGGGGGCTTGAGGGGGTTACAGAGATAGGGAGGGGGTGTAGGGGGCTGGAGGAGGTTACAGAGATAGGGAGGGGGTGTAGGGGCTGGAGGAGGTTACAGGAGTGGGGGGCAGTGGTAATGCTGTGGCGAGACTACGCAGGCAGGTGTGGGAGAGGGGGACACAGATTAGCGTGAGTTTGGCAGCTGCTGGAAGGAATATTGGAAAATGGTGGGCATGCAAGAGTTGGGGTTCTCTTATTTCTGGCTAGGATTTAGCACGGAGGGGTGCTGGCATTAGAGTGAACCCCCAGCAAAGGGGGATGAGTGCAGCCTTGCCTGTGACTGTCCCCTCAGAGGCAATCCACCCTCCGTCACAGGGGTAGCTGCAATTGTGGGTGGGTGATGTTTATGGAGAAGATGCGATTAAGCCCAGTTGGGACGGGAGGCCAACATTGTTACCCAGGGAGAGATGTGTTCACGTTACATATTAATGATTTGGAAGAGAGAACTAAATGTATTATCTCCAAATCTGCAGATGATATAACGTTGGGTGGGACGGTGAGCTGTGAGGGGGATACAGAGAAGCTTCAGTGTGATTTGGACAGGCTGAGTGTGTGGACATCTAATGCAATAATAGGAAGATAGTATTACTTGAATGGTGTAAACTGAGAGGTGGATATTCAGCAGGACCTTGGAGTCCTCATGCATCAGTCGCTGAAAGTGGCTGTGCAGGTACAGCAGGCAGTAAAGAAGGTAAATGGTATGTTCACAGCGAGAGGATTTGAGTATTGGGATAGGGATGTTTTATACTGCAATTGTACAGAGCGTTGGTGAGACCACACCTGGAGTATTGTGGACAGTTTTGGTCTCCTTATCTGAGTAAGGATGTCCTTGCTATAGAGAGAGCACAGCGAGGGTTTACCAGGCTGATTCCTGGGATGGCAGGTCTGTCATATGAGGAGAGACTGAGTGGGTTAGGATTATATTCACTGGAGTTTAGAAGAGTGAGAGGGGATCTGATAGAAACTTATAAAATTCTAACAGGGTCAGACAGGGTAGATTCAGAAAGAATGTTCCCCATGGTGGGGGGAGTCCAGAACTAGGGGGTCAGAGTTTGAGGATTCGGGGTAAACCTTTTAGAACCGAGGTGAGGGGAAATTTCTTCACCCAGAGAGTGGTGAAATTCACTCCCACAGAAAGTAGTTGAGGCCAAAACGTTGTGTGATTTCAAGAAGGAATTAAATGTCAGATGGCACCAGGAACTCAAGTTCAATTCTGGCCTTGGGTGACTGTCTGTGTGGAGTCTGCACGTTCTCCCTGTGTCTGCGTGGGTTTCCTCCAGGTGCTTCAGTTTCCTCCCACAGTCCAAAGATGTGCGAGTTAGGTGGATTGGCCATGATAAATTGCCCCTTAGTGTCATAGTGCTTAGAATCATAGAATCCCTACAATGCAGAAAGAGGCCATTCAGCCCATTGAGTCTGCACCGACTACAACCCCATCCAGCCCCGAACCTCACAACCCCACATATTTACCATGTTAGTCCCCCTGACACTAGGTGGCAATTTAGCACGGTAAATGGGTGGGGTTGCGGGGAGAGGGCCGGTGGGATTGTTGTTGGTGTAGGTTCAATGGGCCAAAAGGCCTCCTTCTGCATTGTGGGTATTCTATATATCCCTCGGGGCTAAAGGGATCGAGGGATATGGCGGGGGGAAGGAGGGGATCAGGACATTGAATTTAATGATCGGAATGAATGGTGGAGCAGGCTGGAAGGGCCGAATGGCCTGCTCCTGATTCTAGTTTCTCTGTTTCCATGGTTTGCTGGTTGGATGGGAGATTTGCAGTCCTCACTGCCTGTGCAGAAAGAGCAGGAGCTAATGTGTCAGAGGCGGCTGGGCTTGTTTTGAAACCTGACCTGGGGCTCCTTTGAAATGGTCATTTTGGATATTCAGCCTGGTGATGGGGGACCATTGTTCCTGCCTCGCCTCCTTGCTACAGGCTCCTGATCAGCAGGCACAGATAGCGGCCTTGTCACGAAGCAAATCGATGCGGCTCCGTTCAAAGGACTGAGACACCGGCGTGTCTTTTTGTTTGAGTGTCAGCGCCCGACTCGGCAAGGGAAAACAGGCCCCCCGGGGGCCACGTTCTCCAGCGTCTCTGCACAGTGCAAGTGAAATGAGGTACATCCTCGGCGATGACACGAGGCCCCAGACAACAACAGGCGCTTTTACAGGCGAGGCGTTGTGCTTCAGATCACCTCACTAGATGGAATTCCTGCACGGAAAGCAAAACATGGTTGTTATTCGCACCGCTGTGGGTGTCACTTAACCCTTTGAGGGACCAGCACCTTCCCAGATTGTCACACCAGGCCGACCAGGCTGCGGTGGAGCAGCGAGATCACTAGGCCCGACCGTCGGCCATTTTGAGTCAACATCAGTGTTAACGGAGCCACTAAACAAACACTAACCAATTCTTTCCTGCAATTCAGGAGAAACCTCTTTACCCAGAGAGTGGTGACAATGTGGGATTTGCTCCCATGTGGACTTGTGTGTCGGGGGGTGGAAAATGTGGGACTCACTCCCACGGGGAGTGAGGGAGAATGTGGGACTCGCTCCCACGGGGGGAGTGGTGGAGAATGTGGGACTCGCTCCCATGGGGAGCTGGGAGAATGCGAAACAGGATGGTAACCTCACCAAAGAGAAAGGTTTTCATAGAATGATAGAATCCCTGCAGTGCCGAAGGAGGCCATTTGGCCCATCGAGCCTTAGAACATAGAACATAGAACATTACAGCGCAGAACAGGCCCTTCGGCCCACGATGTTGCGCCGACCAGTTACAAAAACAATGACCCACTAGCCTATACCAATCCCTTTTCGTCCATAAACCTATCCAGAGATCTCTTAAACGCCCCCAAACTAGACGCATTTACAACTGCAGCAGGCAGGGCATTCCAATCCCTCACCACCCGCTGGGTAAAGAACCTACCCCTGACATCCGTCCTGTAGCTACCCCCCCTTAATTTAAAGCCATGCCCCCTTGTGCTAGCTTTCTCCATCCGAGGAAAAAGGCTATCACTATCCACCCTATCTAAACCTCTAATCATCTTATATGTTTCAATAAGATCCCCTCTTAGCCGCCTTCTTTCCAACGAAAACAACCCCAAATCCCTCAGTCTCTCCTCATAGGACCTCCCCACCATACCAGGCACCATCCTAGTAAACCTCCTCTGCACCCTCTCCAACGCCTCCACATCCTTCTTGTAATGCGGGGACCAGAACTGCACACAGTACTCCAAGTGCGGCCGCACTAGAGTAGTGTACAGTTGCAACATTACACTGCGACTCCTAAATTCAATCCCCCTACCAATAAACGCCAAGACACCGTACGCCTTCTTAACAACCTTATCTACTTGATTCCCAACTTTCAGGGATCGATGTACACACACACCTAGATCCCTCTGTTCATCCACACTATTCAAAGTCCTCCCGTTAGCCCTATACTCGACACATCTGTTGCTCCTACCAAAGTGAATTACCTCACACTTCTCCGCATTAAATTCCATCCGCCACCTCTCGGCCCAGCTCTGCAACCTATCTAAGTCTCCCTGCAGACTATGACACCCTTCCTCACAATCTACCACACCTCCAATTTTGGTGTCATCAGCAAATTTACTAATCCACCCAACTATACCCTCATCCAGATCATTAATAAAAATTACAAACAACAGTGGCCCCAAAACAGATCCCTGAGGCACACCACTCGTAACTGTACTCCATGATGAATATTTACCATCCACCACCACCCTCTGTCTCCTATCTGATAGCCAATTCCTGATCCAACTTCCTAGATTACCCACAATCCCATACATCTGCATTTTCTGCAGAAGCCTACCATGGTGAACCTTATCGAACGCCTTACTAAAATCCATGTATACCACGTCAACTGCCTTGCCCCCATCCACCTCTTTGGTCACCTTCTCAAAAAACTCAATAAGGTTAGTAAGGCACGACCTACCCGCTACAAAACCATGCTGACTATTTCTAATCAATTCATTACACTCCAAATAACTATAAATCCTATCCCTAATAATTTTTTCTAAAACCTTGCCCACAACAGAAGTAAGACTTCGATAATATTCTGACCTAGACCTTATCCAGTGTAATCCCATGTATTTATCCTAGCTAATCCCCCTGACACCAAAGAGGAATTTAGCATGGCCAATCCGCCTAACCTGCACATCTTTAGACTGTGGGAGGAAACCAGAGGAAACCCATGCAGACACAGGGAGAACTTCACACTGACAGTCACCTGAGACCAGAATCGAACCCGGGTCCCTGGCGCTGTGAGACAGCAGTGTTAACCCACTGTGTCAGCGTGCCCCCGGGAATCGAACCCGAATCCCTGACGCTGTGAGGCAGCAGTGCTAACCCACTGTGTCACCGTGCTCCCGGGAATCGAACCCGGGTCCCTGGCGCTGTGAGACAGCAGTGTTAATCCACTGTGTCACCGTGCTCCCGGGAATCGAACCCGGGTCCCTGGCTCTGTGAGACAGCAGTGTTAACCCACTGTGTCACCGTGTCCCCGGGAATCGAACCCGGGTCCCTGGTGCTGTGAGGCAGCAGTGCTAACCCACTGTGTCACCGTGCCCCCGGGAATCGAACCCGGGTCCCTGGCGCTGTGAGACAGCAGTGTTAACCCACTGTGTCACCGTGCCCCCGGGAATCGAACCCGGGTCCCTGGTGCTGTGAGGCAGCAGTGCTAACCCACTGTGTCACCGTGCCCCCGGGAATCGAACCCGGGTCCCTGGCGCTGTGAGGCAGCAGTGTTAACCCACTGTGTCACCGTGCCCCCGGGAATCGAACCCGGGTCCCTGGAGCTGTGAGACAGCAACGTTAACCCACTGTGTCACCGTGCCCCTGGGAATCGAACCCGGGTCCCTGGCTCTGTGAGACAGCAGTGTTAACCCACTGTGTCACCGTGTCCCTGGGAATCGAACCCGGGTCCCTGGCGCTGTGAGACAGCAGTGCTAACCCACTGTGTCACCGTGCCCCCGGGAATCGAACCCGGGTCCCTGGCTCTGTGAGACAGCAGTGTTAACCCACTGTGTCACCGTGCCCCCGGGAATCGAACCCGGGTCCCTGGCGCTCTGAGACAGTAGTGTTAACCCACTGTGTCACCGTGCCCCCGGGAATCGAACCCGGGTCCCTAGCGCTGTGAGGCAGCAGTGTTAACCCACTGTGTCACCGTGCTGCTGGGAATCGAACCCGGGTCCCTGGCTCTGTGAGACAGCAGTGTTAACCCACTGTGTCACCGTGTCCCCGGGAATCGAACCCGGGTCCCTGGCTCTGTGAGACAGCAGTGTTAACCCACTGTGTCACCGTGCCTCTTTGCTACGTTGGTGCTAATGGCTCTTTTTCTGCTTGACAATCGCGCACACACACACACACACACACACACACACACACATCCCCAAAGCACCACACACACATGCCCATGTGTGCAGGCTCACTTCAGTCAGAGTTTGACGTCTGATGCTAATGAAGGCTGAGGTCTGTGTGGGAGTTTGGGGCCTCCTTTGACCTTGGTTACACACATGCAGGGAGTATCCCAAACAATTAGCTGAACACAGTGGGGGGGGGGGGGGTTGCAGTTTAGGTCGGGCAAGACCGTAACATGTCAGGATTCTTCAACAGAGGATGGACAGCTATGAAAGCTCTGCAAGTTAATTAATCGGAAGGCCAGCTTTGGTTCAATAACCCCTCCTTCACTCATTTCTCCTGATGACCGCAGCAGGATTCCCCACACAAAGGTAAAGCAGCATGCCCGACAGAGTGTTAACTCGGCAGATTGGCAAGGACCTCTCTCCTAAGTGACTGAGGGCCCAAGGCAGTGCGGAAACATATCATTTAACAGATGGACAGCTTCCGAAATCATTCACGCTCGTATGCCATCAGCCACAGCCCCCTTCCCAAGACGCGTCCTCTTGCTGGCTCCCTGATAAGCAGTGCACTCTGAGACAGGGGGGGGTCAGGGGATCGAGGCCCGCTCCTGAAACTGAGCACCAAAATCTCGCTCGGTGCTCCGAGGGAGTGCAGCACTGCCGGTGGAGTCAAGTGCCCTCCTTGTGTGCTGCCTGAGAAAGAGCGTGAGTGTGGCTGGGTGATGAGTGATATTCCTCAACCTGATCACTAACCAGTTACTGTGTGTGTGCACGTGTGTTTCCGATTCTCGGCTTGGGTCACTGTCTGTGTGGAGTTTGCACGTTCTCCCCGTGTCTGCGTGGGTTTCCTCTGGGTGCTCCGGTTTCCTCCCACAATCCGAAAGACGTGCTGGTTAGGTGCTAAATTCTCCCTCGGTGTAACCTGGACAGGCGACTAGGGGATTTTCACAGTAACTTCATTTCAGTGTTAATGTAAGCCTGCCTGTGACACTGATAAATAAACCAGGGAGCAATTAGGGATGGGATTGTGTTCAGACCAAACCAGCAATGCTCACATCCTGTGAATGAGTAAACTCTGGATTTTATTACAGTGACATTAGACAAAACCAGAAGAGAAAATGTGGCAACAGAAAAGGTTAAACTCTCTGCTGTTAACCACCTCCAACATTTCCGCTTCAAACTGACCGGTTGTGTTACGCAACACGCGATCTTGTTTTGAAACAACATTTAGTGGAATGCAGTTTGAAAACTTGGGCAAGTCAATCTGAGCAAATGCCAGAGATAATTACAGCTCTGAATATCTCACAGACTGGCAGCCACAAAATACCAGCAGAGGAGCCCAGGCACAGCTTTCTCTCCGGGTCCTCCCATCCCGCTACCTCCATAGCATTTCCCCTGGGAATGCTGCCGCTTGATGTGGTACGGATCCCTAATATTGCCCAGCTGCCCCATCCGACAGGCAGCAGGTTAGACTGCAAATCAGGATGGCTCCGGAAAGAGGCCATTTGGCACATTGCACCCATGTCTGCATTCAGATGCCACAGTGATTAGCTGTTGCCTTAGAGCACCGGAGATGACGATCTCTTCCCCCCTCCCCGAGAGCAGAGAATCCTACAGGGCAGACGGAAGCCATTTGGTTCATCCAGTCTGCACCGACCACCATCCTAGCCAGGCCTAATCCCCATAACCCTATGCATTTACCCTCACCAATCCCCCTCACACTAAAATGTAATTTAGCATGGCCAATCCACCTAACCTACACATCTTTGGACTGCGGGCCATGGGTGTCCTTGGCTGGGCCAGCATTTATTACCCATCCCTAGTTGCCCCTTGGAGGGCAGTTGAGAGGCAAGCACATTGCTGTGTCTCTGGAGTCACATGTAGGCCAGACCGGGATAAGGACGGCAGATTTCCTTCCCTAAAGGGAACCAGATGGGTTTTTCCCACAATGGATCATCAGTAGATTCTTAATTCCAGATATTTGTAATTGAATTCAAATTCCACCATCTGTCGTGACGGGATCCGAATAGTCTAGTGATAATACCACTCGGCCATCGCCGCCACACACACACCACCACCACCACCACCCCCCACAGGGGATCGAGTGTTATGGGGGGTAGGCTGGGAAAGTGGACTTCAGCTCACCATCAGGTCAGCCATGAATGATGTAACACGCTAGACGGGCTGAATGTACTGTTGCTGCTCCAATTTGTATCTCCCTACTCCCAACAAACTGTATCTGAACCCACCCCCTGCCCTCCCCACTCTTGCCCCTAAGTGAATCCTCAGATTTCAGTTAGTGCCATTTGCCTAATGGTGAAGGAGGCATTCGGCATGCTTGGTTTCATTGGTCAGAACATTGAATACAGGAGTTGGGACGTCTTGTTGAAGTTGTACAAGACATTGATAAGGCCACACTTGGAATACTGTGTACAGTTCTGGTCACCCTATTATAGAAAGGATATTATTAAACTAGAAAGAGTGCAGAAAAGATTTACTAGGATGCTACTGAGATTGATGGATTGAGTTATAAGGAGAGGCTGGATAGACTGGGACTTTTTTCTCTGGAGCATAGGAGGTTGAGGGGTGACCTTTTTGAGGTCTATAAAATAATGAGGGGCACAGATCAGCTAGATAATCAATATCTTTTCCCCAAAGGTAGGGGAGTCTAAAACTAGAGGGCACAGGTTTAAGGGGAGAGATACAAAAGGGTCCAGAGGGGTAATTTGCTCACAGAGGGTGGTGAGTGTCTGGAACGAGCTGCCAGAGATAGTAGTGGAGGTGGGGACAATTTTGTCTTTTAAAAAGCGTTTAGACAGTTACATGGGTAAGATGGGTATAGAGGGATATTGGCCAAATGTGGGCAATTGGGATTAGCTTTGGGGTTTAAAAAAAAACAGCATGTACAGGTTGGGCCGAAGGGCCTGCTTCCGTGCTGTAAACCTCGAGAACTCTCACCTTCCTGATTTGTACACGTGGCCTACAAAAACGGTGCCATGGCAGAGCAGGGCAGGAGGGTGTGATGAGACAGGGCTGGCAGGGCAGGGTATATGGAGGTGTAGTGGGATGATGAGGAGTACCAGTCCACTGGGCATGCGGTTTGCCTGGCACTTCTCCTTCAGCTCAGCCCTGGAACCTGGCTGCACCTTTGAAACGAGCTGGGGCCCATAGGGAGGGTCTACGTCAAGGCAGGTTTGCAGGCCTTGTTCCAGACCAGCACTGAGAGGGGCCAGATAGGCAGTTGGTAACAGTGCCTGATAAGGCCAGACAAGCATCGATAATCATCGAGCACACGCCAAAGGGGTCTTTGGGGGTTATTTTAAATATTGGCGTGGAGGGTGAATGGGCTGAATAGCCAACTAGTTTACTATGATGCCAGTGTATTTAATGGCGTGTCAGGTCTCGGGTTTTGGAGTGCATCGGCTGGCCTGGACCATGCGGAATAAAGAGGACTCAGCCCAGCTCACCGAGCCCCAGGTGTCGCCCTCTCGAATCTGATCCGCCACCTCGCAAACAGGCAACAAACCAGCTTAAAAATAACCCAGGCCAATGTATGGGAGCAGAATATTCCAGTGTCTACCCCCTTGGCTGATCAGTACAATGCCAGGACACGATTGTCTTATGAACAGCAGAGGGGCACAATGGTTAGCACTGCTGCCTCATGTGCCAGGGACCCACGTTCAGTTCTGGTCTCAGCTAACTGTTGGTGTGGAGTTTGCACGTCCACCAGTTTCTGCATGGGTTTCCTCCCAGAATCCAAAGATGTGCCAATGGGTGGATTGGCCATGCTAAATTGCCCCTTAGTGTCCAAAGATGTGTAGGTTAGGTGGATTGGCCATGCTAAATTGTCCCTTAGTGTCCAGAGATGTGTACATTAGGGTGGATTGGCCATGCTAAATTGCCCCTTGGTGTCCAAAGATGTGTAGGTTAGGGTGGATTGGCCATGCTAAATTGCCCCTTGGTGTCCAAAGATGTGTAGGTTAGGGTGGATTGGCCATGCTAAATTGCCCCTTAGTGTCCAAAGATGTGCAGATTAGGTGGATTGGCCATGCTAAATTACCCCTTAGTGTCCAAAGATGTGCAGGTTAGGTGGATTGGCCGTGTTAAGTTGTCCCTTAGTGTCCAGAGATGTGCAGATTAGGTGGATTGGCCGTGCTAAATTACCCCTTAGTGTCCAAAGATGTGCAGGTTAGATGGATTGGCCATGTTAAAGTGCCCCTAATGTCAGGAGGATTAGCAGGGTAAATGAGGGTTAGAGGAATAGGGCCTGAGTGGGATTGAGGTTGGTACAGACTCAAGGGGCAAAATAGCCTCTTTCTGCATTGAATGGATTCTATTAAATATAGCCTCTTCACAATGGCTTTTCCCATTTTCAACTAACTTTGATTCTAAAGGCAGTATTTTATAATATTCTCATGTGCGTTAATGATGGCAAGCCCACTGCTGACATGGCTGCCTTATCACAGTCTGTCCCTGCGTTTGGCCATCTTGTAGATAATTCAGTTCAGAACTAGGCCGTTCTGCCCATCCACATCAGCCACTTCCCACCCCCTTTTCATTTCACCTCATCTGCGTATTTTTCGATTCCTTTCTCCATCATGTGTTTATCTGTCTTCCCTCCCTTAGCTGTGTTTGTGTGTTGCATCCCTCCCAGCTTGTCTGCCTGAATAACTACCGTTTCTCAACACCTGTCCCCAGCTGAACGGGAGGAGGGTGAAATCTTCATTCTGTCTCAGATGCTGTCAGCGAGATGGGAGCTGAGATTAATGGCCAGGCACATTATTAAACACACTGCATTGGATCATTAACTATGCCCGTTGCAAGGTGCAGACAAATTGGTCCCAGCTCCTGCACCTGAATAAATTGCGAGCAACAACAGTCATTTCCTAAACTGTGTGTGTGTGTGTGTGTGTGCGTGTGTGTGTGTGCGCGCGCGCGCGAGAGAGAGAGAGAGAGAGAGTGAGCGTGCGTGCGAGAGAGGGAGAGAGAGCGCATGCGCGCGACAGAGGGAGGGAGAGAGAGAGTGAGCGTGTGCGCGAGAGAGGGGGGGAGAGAGAGAGAGAGTGAGTGTGCGCGCGTGAGAGAGGGAGAGAGAGAGTGTGAGTGCTCACGCGTGAGAGAGGCGGAGAGAGAGAGTGAGCGCATGCGCGTGAGAGAGAGAGAGTGAGCGCGTGCGCGCGAGAGGGTGGGAGGGAGAGGGAGAGAGAGTGAGCGCGGGAGGGAGAAAGAGAGAGAGTGAGCGCGGGAGGGAGAGAGAGAGAGTGAGCGCGGGAGGGAGAGAGAGAGAGAGTGAGCGCGGGAGGGAGAGAGAGAGAGTGAGCGCGGGAGAGAGAGAGAGAGTGAGCGCGGGAGGGAGAAAGAGAGAGAGTGAGCGCGGGAGGGAGAGAGAGAGAGAGTGAGCGCGGGAGGGAGAGAGAGAGAGAGAGAGTGAGCGCGGGAGGGAGAGAGAGAGAGAGTGAGCGCGGGAGGGAGAGAGAGAGAGAGTGAGCGCGGGAGGGAGAGAGAGAGAGAGAGTGAGCGCGGGAGGGAGAGAGAGAGAGTGAGCGCGGGAGAGAGAGAGAGAGAGAGAGTGAGCGCGGGAGAGAGAGAGAGAGAGTGAGCGCGGGAGAGGGAGAGAGAGAGAGAGTGAGCGCGGGAGAGGGAGAGAGAGAGAGTGAGCGGGAGAGGGAGAGAGAGAGAGAGTGAGCGCGAGAGGGAGAGAGAGAGAGAGTGAGCGCGAGAGGGAGAGAGAGAGAGAGTGAGCGCGGGAGGGAGAGAGAGAGAGAGAGAGAGTGAGCGCGGGAGGGAGAGAGAGAGAGTGAGCGCGGGAGGGAGAGAGAGAGAGAGAGTGAGCGCGGGAGGGAGAGAGAGAGAGAGAGTGAGCGCGGGAGGGAGAGAGAGAGAGTGAGCGCGGGAGGGAGAGAGAGAGAGTGAGCGCGGGAGGGAGAGAGAGAGAGAGAGTGAGCGCGGGAGGGAGAGAGAGAGAGAGTGAGCGCGGGAGGGAGAGAGAGAGAGAGTGAGCGAGCGCGAGAGAGAGAGGAAGAGAGGGTGCGCGCGCGAGAGAGGAAGAGAGGGTGCGCGCGCGAGAGAGGAAGAGAGGGCGTGCGCGCGAGAGAGAGAGGAAGAGAGGGCGCGCGCATGCGTGCGAGAGAGGAAGAGAGGGTGCGCGCGCGAGAGAGGAAGAGAGGGTGCGCGTGCGCGAGAGAGAGAGAGGAAGAGAGGGTGCGCGCGCGCGAGAGAGAGAGAGGAAGAGAGGGTGCGCGCGCGAGAGAGGAAGAGAGGGTGCGCGCGCGCGAGAGAGAGAGGAAGAGAGGATGCGCGCGCGAGAGAGGAAGAGAGGGTGCGCGCGCGCGCGTGCGAGAGAGAGGAAGAGAGGGTGCGCGCGCGCGCGTGCGAGAGAGAGGAAGAGAGGGTGCGCGCGCGCGCGTGCGAGAGAGAGGAAGAGAGGGTGCGCGCGCGCGCGTGCGAGAGAGAGGAAGAGAGGGTGCGCGCGCGCGCGTGCGAGAGAGAGGAAGAGAGGGTGCGCGCGCGCGCGTGTGAGAGAGAGGAAGAGAGGGTGCGCGCGCGCGCGAGAGAGGAAGAGAGGGCGTGCGCGCGAGAGAGAGAGGAAGAGAGGGCGCGCGCATGCGTGCGAGAGAGGAAGAGAGGGTGCGTGCGCGAGAGAGGAAGAGAGGGTGCGCGCGCGCGAGAGAGAGAGAGGAAGAGAGGGTGCGCGCGCGAGAGAGGAAGAGAGGGTGCGCGCGCGAGAGAGAGAGGAAGAGAGGATGCGCGCGCGAGAGAGGAAGAGAGGGTGCGCGCGCGCGCGTGCGAGAGAGAGGAAGAGAGGGTGCGCGCGCGCGCGTGCGAGAGAGAGGAAGAGAGGGTGCGCGCGCGCGCGTGCGAGAGAGAGGAAGAGAGGGTGCGCGCGCGTGCGAGAGAGAGGAAGAGAGGGTGCGCGCGTGCGTGTGCTGTATATGACAGTGTGAATGTGTTTGTGTGCTGCTGTCTCACTGCACCAGGGACCTGGGTTCGATACCCGGCCTGGGTGACTGTATGTGTGGAGTCTGCATGTTCTCCCTGTGTCTGCGTGGGTTTCCTCCCACAGACTGAAAGATGTGCTGGTTAGAATACATTGGCAGTGCTAGATTCTCCCTCGGTGTATCTGAAAAGATGGTGACGAGGTCACTTTCACAGTAAACTCATTGCAGTGTTAATATAAGCTTACTTGTGACAAATAAACTCTTCCCCCCAGGAAATGTACATAAATCCCAGAGTGATTGTAGTCCAGCTTGTGACTACACACTGCTAATCTCTCTGACACCATTGACCATATTACCAGTACCCATTAGTTAGATCATGATGTGTTGGGCCGAATGGTCTCCTTCAATTGCTTTATATACTGTGACACACACGCACACAGTGCTGCGCCACCTTCTCAGTAACTGTTTGCAACCTTGCCTCCTTCTGTAAGAGGAATTTACCAGAGCTTGCCCTGTCCTCCCTCCCCCATAAGCAGCTGGAGAGAACGTGCTGAACGAGATCCCTTCTGTGGATGCTGCTTTTTGCAGCCTAAGCTGTCAGCTCTCTCTGTCCTCATCTGCAGTTTACCGCAGCTGGATGCAGTCATGGCAGCAACCCCCCCGCTCAATTGACACCCTATCCACCACTTTCAACATTCACTCCCTCCACCGCTGGCACACAGTGCCAGCAGTGAGTACCATCTACGAGATGCACTGCAGCAACTCACCAAGGCTCCTTCAACAGCACCTTCCAAACCCACCACCTCTACCACCTAGAAGGACAAGGGCAGTAGAAGGCATACGATATGCTTGCCTTCATCGGCTGGGGCACTGAGTTTAAAAATTGGCAAGTCAAGTTGCAGCTTTATAGAATCTTAGACCACACTTGGAATATAGTGTTCAATTCTGGTCGCCACACTACCAGAAGGATGTGGAGGCTTTGGAGAGGGTACAGAAAAGATTTACCAGGATGTTGCCCTGGTCTGGAGGGCATTAGCTATGAGGAGAGGTTGGAGAAACTTGGTTTGTTCTCACTGGAGCGATGGTGGTTGGGGGGAGACCTAATAGAAGGCTACAAGATTATGAGGGGCACGGACAGAGTGGATAGTCAGAAGCTTTTTCCCAGAGTCAATTACTAGGGGAGCACAGGTTTAAGGTGCGAGGGGCAAGGTTTAAAGGAGATGTACGAGGCAGATTTTTTACACAGAGGGTGGTGGGTCCCTGGAACTCGCTGCCGGGGGGAGGGAGTGGAAGGAGATACAATAGTGAGTTTTAAGGGGCATCTGGACAAACACATGAATAGGATGGGAATAGAGGGATATGGTCCCCGGAAGGGTGGGGTTTATTTTAGTTGGACAGCATGGTCAGTGCAGGCTTGGAGGGGCGAAGGGCCTGTCCCTGTGCAGTAATTTTCTTTGTTCTTGTTCAGCGAGTCCCACATTCTCCCCCACTCCCCCCGTGGGAGTGAGTCCCACATTCTCCCCCACTCGCCCGTGGGAGCGAGTCCCACATTCTCCCCCACTCCCCCCGTGGGAGTGAGTCCCACACTCTCCCCCACTCCCCCCGTGGGAGCGAGTCCCACATTCTCCCCCACTCCCCCCGTGGGAGCGAGTCCCACATTCTCCCCCACTCCCCCCGTGGGAGTGAGTCCCACATTCTCCCCCACTCCCCCCGTGGGAGTGAGTCCGTCCACATTCTCCCATCCCCCCGTGGGAGCGAGTCCCACATTCTCCCCCACTCCCCCCGTGGGAGCGAGTCCCACATTCTCCCCCACTCCCCCCGTGGGAGCGAGTCCCACATTCTCCCCCACTCCCTGTGGGAATCAGTGCCACATTTTCCCCCCACTCTGTGGGTGAAATTGTTTCTCCTGGTTTCCCCTGTGGGAGTGATTCATCTATCGACAGCCCCCTCTGGTTCTGGTCTCCCCTGGTTTTGGAATCCGTGTTTGTGTGTAGGGATAGGGGCATCACCGTTCTTCCTGGGGACGGCGAGCAGGCAAGCAGACTCCTATTTGCACGTGCCCGACTCCAGCTTCCCGCTAACTGGGTCAGCCTGTTTTTGAGGCTTTGGGAAAGGTTGGATTCAGCACCAAGTTCCCCTGCCTCCCTCTCTCCCCCAGCGCTTCATCACAGATAGTTTTTGAATGGCCAATGTGAGAATAGGTTTGTTGTATTTGGTTGTGACCCTGCTTCCCGAGGGATTTCTGCCAGTTACACAGAGGCAGTTCACGCTGCAGAACATTATTCCAGCTGGCCCCTTTAAATGGGAAGTAATCTCTCCCTTTTGTTTTGACACATTAATGATGGAGCCAAATATTTATCCACGCTGGTGAACCGATAGTCAAATAGTCGATCTGTTTCTTTCTCCCGTGTTTTTGTGCAAGCTCCCACAGAGTTGCCATGTCAGGTTTCACTTCTGCACTGGGTTCTGTCCTCACCCTGTCGGAGCTGGGAACGTCCAGTGCTCTTCCGATTGGCGTTAAGGTGGTCAGATTTAAAACCCCCAACTTTATCTTCAAATCCCGACATGGTCACCTGGCCCCTCCCTTTCCCTGCCACCGCCTGCACACCCCTGGGATGTCCCTCATGGCTGAGTGTCCCCAGTTTCCTGCACTCCGTCATTTGGAAGGGCCAGGCCTTCAGGCTGCCGAGCTCCGAAGTTCTTACACTCTCACTCTATCACTCTCTCACTCTCTCTGTTCCCCCCGACTCCCTCTCCCGCTCCCTCTCCCGCTCCCTCTCCCGCTCCCTCTCCCGCTCCCTCTCCCGCTCCCTCTCCCGCTCCCTCTCCCGCTCCCTCTCCCGCTGCCTCTCCCGCTGCCTCTCCGCTCCCTCTCCAGCACCCTCTCCCGCTGCCTCTCCCGCTGCCTCTCTCCTGCCCGCTTCCTCTCCCGCTGCCTCTCTCCTGCCCGCTCGCTCTCCCGCTGCCTCTCTCCTGCCCGCTTCCTCTCCCGCTGCCTCTCTCCTGCCCGCTCGCTCTCCCGCTGCCTCTCTCCTGCCCGCTCGCTCTCCCGCTGCCTCTCTCCTGCCCCGCTCCCTCTCCCGCTGCCTCTCTCCTGCCCGCTGTCTGTCTGTCGCGCTCTCTCTCTCTCTCTCTCTCTCTCACAGCACTGTTGCCTCACAGTGCCAGGGACCTGGGCCAGTTCTCGGCTTGGGTCACTGTCTTTGTGGAGTCTGCATGTTCTCTCCGTGTCTGCATGGGATTCCTCCGGGTGCTGTAGTTTCCTCCCACAGTCTGAAAGATGTGCAGGTTTGGGTGCATTGGCCGTGCTAAATTCTCCCTCGGTGTGCCCGAAAAGGCGCCAGAGTGTGACGGTTATGAGAATTTCACAGTAATTTCATTGCAATATTAATGTAAGCTGACTACAGGAGTGAAGGATGCTGCATAGCTGGTTGACTCTGGTTGGCTGAGGTGTTGCTACAGAGATCGCAATGGGGATCGCAACTTGTCCCACCAGGGTCAACTTGCCAACCAATCAGATACCACTCTCTTCCCCTGCAGTATAAATTGTTGTGATGGTTTAAAAGTTGGGATTTTTGCTTTTGTCCTGATGAGTGCAAGACAAAAAGTTTTGACAATATGCCTCTTTTCAGTTATATTCAACTTCTGTCTTTCCAAGTAACCGTTCTCTGTTCTTTCACTCTATTTGACAACAAGTGCCCATTCAAAGCACATCAGTGGCTGCAAAATACTTTGACCTGGTGTGGTACAAGATGCTATATAAATGCAGTTTTTCTTTTATGAATTACTGCAATGCAGCAACTCTCTGTCGAATGATATTTGCCTGGAGGTCCTTTGGAAGTGGGGTCACTGTTACAGGAAAAGTAGCAGCAGGTGGCACAGTGGTTAGCATTGCTGCCTCACAGCACCAGGACCCAGGTTCAATTCCTGTGGAATCTGCTCGTTCTCCCCGTGTCTACGTGGGTTTCCCCCTGCTGCTGCGGTTTCCTCCCTCTGTCCAAAGATGTACAGGTTAGGGTGGATTGGCTATGCTAAATTGCTTCTTGGTGTCCAAAGATGTACAGGTTAGTAGATTGGCTATGCTAAATTGCCCCTTGATGTCAAGGCAGCAGTGTGGATCCTCTGGATTAATTAACCGGGCCTCTGCACTCTGCGAGTCCTTTAGCATAAAGTTAACACTGAGTCACTGTCTGTGCAGAGTCTGCACATTCTCTCCATGTCTGCGTGGGTTTCCTCCGGGTGCTCTGGTTTCCTCCCACAGTCTGAAAGACATGCAGGTTAGGTGCTAAATTCTCCCTCAGTGTAACCCAAACAGACGCTGGAGTGTGGAGACTAGGGGAATTTTCTCAGTAACTTCATCGCAGTGTAAGCCTTACTTGTGACACTGATAAATAAATATGTGGGCTGTGATGATTAACTGTGCGCAAACTGTCCTGACTCTGCAGCTGCACCCAGACATCGACCTTTCCAACCCAGAGCTCCACAGCCGCTTTGTGAAGTTGAACGAGGCCTACAGCGTGCTGAGCAAGCCCAGTAGCCGGCGCGAGTACGACATCAAGCTGGAACTGCAGCGCCGTGCCCCTTCTGGAGCAGCTTCCTACCGCCCAGTGGCCAGCAGATACCGAGATGACCCCTTCTTCTACTCGCACCCGTCATCAGGATTCGGGTAAGGTCCACTGGTCACAGTCCCCCGTCCTGAGGTAGGAGGGTGACGAGCCATGTCTTAGCATGGGTGGGCCCTCCTGTTTCTTCAGGAGGAACTCTGCAGCTAATGAAACAACAACAAAACTTACTCCAACTTACAAATCAAACAAAGGGTTTAATGAAGAAACTTCATTACTCCAAACTTGGGGCCTCATCCTGGGCCACTCCAAGCTCTCGACAATCCTACATAACTCCCTATTTATAGTGAATGTGTTGGTCAGCTGACTGTTACACCACTGTGTGATTGGTTCCATGGTTTAGTGGGTCAGCTGACCTGTATGTCTTTGTTCCCATTGGTCACATTGTATCCAATACAAAGTTGTCACCAGTTACATTCTAACACCTCCCACCTCTCTGAGTCACAGGGCAGAGGGTCTGAGTCCCACTCCAGCTACTCAAGCACTAAGGAAACCCAGGCCCCCCCACACCCTGTGTCAGAGCACTGCACTTCACAGCTCCTGTCTTGCCTGCCAGAGCTTTTCTTTTAACATTAGCATGGGCATAAAGTTCTGACAGTGCAGAAGGAGGCCATTCAGCCCATTGACTCTGTCCCAATTCTTTGAATGAGCATCCCACCCAGACCTTCCCCTCCACCCCTGTGCTATCCCCTTAATCCCATCCATTCACCAAGGCCAATCCACCAAACCTGTGTTATAATTCAGATCAGAAGCTCCACAGTTTTGTGAAGTCTGGTTGGATCAAGCCTTTTTTACCCCTTTATTCACGCTATCAGAATAGCTTCTCTTCCCCCTTAAGTGCCTCTGGGCTGTGCACCCTGTTATAATCCAGGTCAGAAACTCCAAAGTGTTTTCTGAGTTCCACCTGGAATCATAAGTTTTGCATCTTGAAGTTGGCTAGGATAAGCAAGAGATATTTCACTTTGAGTATGACTCAAACGACCCACATGGGAGCTTTTATCCTTTGTTCATTCCTGGGACATGGGTGTCCCTGGCTGGGCCAGCATTTATTGCCCATCCCTAGTTGCCCCTTGGAGGGCAGTTGAGAGTCAACCACATTGCTGTGTCTCTGGAGTCACATGTAGGCCAGACCGGGGTAAGGACGGCAGATTTCCTTCCCTAAAGGGAACCAGATTTTCCGACAATGGGTCATCAGTAGATTCCTAATTCCAGATGTTTTTTATTGAATTCAGATTCCACCAAATGCCATGGTGGGATTCAAACCCGGGTCCCTCAGAACATTAGCTGGGTTTCTGGGTTAATAGTCTAGTGATAATACCACTGGCTATCACCTCTCCAAAGTTTATTCAAGAATACAGTTAACATATAGCGATAACTTTTACCGATTGCCAGTAAAAATCTTTGGAACTGTCTTCCCCAGACAGCAGCAGAAACAGGGTCAGCGAATACTTTTTAAAACTGAGGTAAATAAATTCTTGACTAACAAAGAGGATGTCAAAGGTTACCGGGGTTTAGGCAGGAATGTGGAGATTAGCCATGACCTTTTTGAATGGCAGAACCAGCTCGAAGGGCCGAATGGTCTACTGCTGCTCCTAACATGTATGCCCTGTACCATGATGAGTAATCCTGTTTTCCCATTGCAAATTGCAATCTGTAACAGGCAGATTGCTTTTAAAACTGAAATCAAGAATTGTTTACAACTGTATTCAAATCCTCATGTGCCGTGGGTGGGATCTAAACTTCCGGGCTTCTGGATTAAGAGACCAGGACCTCGGCACTGTGCGAGTCCTTTAGCATAAACCCAGCACAGTGGGTTAGCACTGCTACTTCGCAGCGCCAGGGACCTGGGTTCGATTCGCAGCTCGGGTCACTGTCAGTGTGGAGTCTGCATGTTCTCCCCGTGTCTGCGTGGGTTTCCTCCGGGTGCTCCGGTTTCCACCCAGGCTCCAGAATTGTGCAGGTTAGGGGATTGGCCATGTTAAATTGCCCCTTAGTATCAGAGGGATTAACAGGGTAAATGTGTGGGATTATGGGGATAGGGCCTGTATGGGACTGTAGAACAGTCCAGCACAGTACAGGCCCTTCGGCCCTCAATGTTGTGTCGAGCTATGTCCAAACCCAAGATCGAGCTATCCCACTCCCTATCATTCTGGTCGATGCAGACTTCTTCTGCACTGTCGGGATTTTATGAACCGCTAAAAGACATGCTGGTTATAGGCATTGATCTAAACAGGTACCATACTGTGGCAACAAGGAGAATTTCACAGTAACTCCATTGCAGAGGCTAATAAATAAATAAAAACTTAAAAGCACTGGCACAACTACGTGCCAGAAGCACGATTCCGGAAATGAATATACGGGGTGACGTGTAAATCCCTGCGTGGGAACCCAGGCGGGAAAAGGAACTGAGCAGGATCTAAAGGCGCTCAATCGAAAAGACCGGCAGGTTTGCCGCTCCTGGGAAGGAGCTCCCTCTGGTCTGAATTTACCAGATAGCAGCTCGTGTGGTGGCTGACAGAATGCCTCGAGGTAGGAGAAGGCCATGGCAAACCCAAATCGCTCCCGTGTTTGTTTAGGTGGCTGCTTGCCGGCTATGACATGACCCACCCCACATCAACGACTGTTGTTTCATTAGCTTCCCCACCCCAGTCACCAACCCCATTGAGGTGAGACCCCCCCCACCCACCTCATCTCCACTTATTCTAATAGTCAGAACATCAACCTGCACCTTTACACATGAAGCCTTTCCTCTGGAGAAGTGTAGGCTGATGGGGAGCCGGACTGTGTCTATATATCCCTGTGTGTGAACACAACTCCTCACTGATCTGAAGAAGGATTGACACACTGAAAGCTCCTGCTACCAAATGAACCTATTGGACTTTAACCTGGTGTTGTGAGACTTCTTAGCGGATTCAGGTCAAAGCCTTTGAGTTCTGAGTAACTCACCTCCCAACTCCACCACCCCCCCCCCCCCCCCCACCCCCCACATCTACATTCTCCCCTTGTCTGCATGGGGAGCTTTCTTCCGGGTGCTCCAGCTTCCTCCCACAGTCCAAAGATGTACAGGTTAGGTGAATTGGCCATGCTAAATTAAATTGCCCACCCCCCCCACCAACTGTCAGGGGGAGTAGCAGGGTAAAGGTGAGGATACAGGGATAAGACCTGGAACATTGTGTGGAGTCTGCACACTACCCCCAGGTCTGCATGGATTTCCTCCAGTTTCCCCCCACAGTCCAAAGATGTGCTGGTTAGGGTGCATTGACTGTGCTAAATTCTCCCTCAGTGTACCGGAGCGTGGCGAATTGCAGTATTAATGTAAATAAATTTAATATAAAAGCAGCTATATAGGACCCTGGTCAGACCCCTCTTGGAGTACTGTGCTCAGTTCTGGTTGCCCCATTACAGGAAGGGTGTGGAAGCCATAGAAAGGGTGCAGAGGAGATTTACAAGGGATGTTGCCTGGATTGGGAGGCATGCCTTATGAAGATAGGTTGAGGGAGTTCAGCCTTTTCTCCTTGGAGAGACGAAGGATGAGAGGTGACCTGATAGAGGTTTATTAGATGTTGAGAGGTATTGATCAAGTGGATTCTCAGAGGCTTTTTCCCAGGGCTGAAATGGCTGCCACAAAAGGACACAGGTTTAAGGTGCTGGGGAGTAGGGACAGAGGAGATGTCAGGGGTAAGTTTTTCTCTCAGAGAATGGTGGATGAGTGGAATGGGCTGCCAGCAATGTTGCTGGAGGCAGACTCAATAGAGTCTTTTAAGAAACATTTAGATAAGTACATGGAACTTAGGGAGATAGAGGGTTATAGGTAAGACTAGTAATCTCTAAGGTAGGGACATGTTCGGCACAACTTTGTGGGCCGAAGGGCCTGTATCGTGCTGTAGTTTTACTATGTTTCTTAAACCTACTTGTGACACTAATAAATAAACTTTAAGATACTGAGAGAAATGGGGGAGAATGTGGGACTCGCTTCCACGGGAGTGGGGGAGAATATGGGACTCACTCCCACAGGGAGTGGGGGAGAATGTGGGACTCGCTCCCACGGGGGGAGTGGGGGAGAATGTGGGACTCGCTCCCACGGGGGGAGTGGGGGAGAATGTGGGACTCACTCCCACGGGGGAGTGGGGGAGAATGTGGGACTCACTCCCACAGGGAGTGGGGGAGAATGTGGGACTCGCTCCCACGGGGGGAGTGGGGGAGAATGTGGGACTCGCTCCCACGGGGGGAGTGGGGGTGAATGTGGGACTCGCTGCCACGGGGAGTAGGGGACAGTGTGGGACTCGCTCCTGCACCCGATCCAGCTCTGAGGAGCGAATTCAGGCCGGGCAGTGTTTTATTTTATTTCGGCACACCCTCCGCATCTGTCACTTGTGCTAATAACGACACAGAGGTCAGAAGCTGTGTTTCTGGGGTGAACACACTTTGTGGCAGCTGGTTTGTAGAATGCAGAGGCTATAAAATGGAAAAGCATAGCCAGGAAATGTGAATCAAGTCTTTTATGAGGGGCAGTAAACTTCAGTTCGTTTACCTGCTGCAACTGGGCCCAATTACAACTTGCGTGCGTGCGTGCGTGTGTGCATGTCTATGTGCGTGCATGCGTGTGCATTTGTGTGTGCATATGTGGGCGTGTGCATTTGTGTGTGTGTGAGTGTGCGGGTGCGTGCGTGTGTGTGTGAGAGTGCGTGTGTGTGTGTGTGTGAGAGTGCGGGTGTGTGCACGTGTGTGTGTGTATGTGAGTGCGGGTGTGTGTGTGTGGGTGTGTGTGCGCGCGCGGGTGTGTGTATGTGTGTGTGCATGGGTTGGTGTGTTTGTGCCCATGTGTGTGACACCAGTAGGGAACACTCCCTAACAGTTGAAGGAGCCTCAGAGATCCCCAGCTGATTGGTGAACCATGTTCCACAAGGTCAGTTGCGCTTAGGGGCTGTGCTGATGGGTATCTGAGGCCTGCAGACACCAGGAGCCTGAACTTGGAGCCATCCGTCGTAAAATGCAGCATGAATTATTTCACTTTCCCCTCGAGGGCGAAGGGATGGCAGCCTTTCACCACCTCAGTGCCTGCCACACTGCCCTTTGCCCATCACTGCGGTACTCTCTTACTTTGCATAGCTTCTCCGCTAACATAGGCCGGGTGGTGACCTGCGCACTGCAAGATCCCACAACCAGCAGTGTGGTAACGAAAGGATAATCCACCCCCCCCCCCCACCCCCACCCGCCCGCGCAGTGATACTGGTCCCTGACCACCAGGCAGAAAGAACAAGCCCCCACCTCAAACCCTCCCCCACTCCGGCATCCTCGAGGTGCGTGAATTACATGCTCAGTTACCTCTGGAGTGGGAGCTCGGACCCTCAACCTGCTGTCTGAGAGGGAAAGGGCGTGATCTCCTGACCTCCAGAGAGGCATGGCAACGGGAGCAGCTTCCCGCGAGGCGATGGTACAATGCCAGATTGTGGGTGGTGGGCACTCGGCCTGGATTGAGGAGCCAGGTTCTGGGCAGGTGAGTGCCACCTCCTCTGGTAGCCGGTCGGCTGATAATCAGAAGCATGACAATCCCAGAGTTGTGTGCCACAGAACAAGGCCATTCAGCCCATGGAGGCTGCCCTGCCCTTCACCTGATGAAGGAGCAGTGCTCCGAAAGCTTGTGCTACCAAATAAACCTGTTGGACTTCAACCCAGTTTTGTGAGACTGCTTACTGTGCCTCTCAAAGTCCCATCCCAATTCTCCTCAGCTACCCTTTCCCTAGATCTCTCCTTATTCTCCTTCAAGTATTTATCCAATCTCCATGTGAAGGCTGCCTCAGATTCCCAACACCCTCATATTGGACAAAGTGTTCCAAAGCCTAACCACTCTGCAAAAGTACAGTTTTCCCTCACGTCACCTCAGAGTCATCCTGAGATCCCCTTCAATCTGTGCCCCCGGTAACCAAGCCCTCCAACTCTGCAAATACTTTATTTATTGATTTATTATTGTCACATGTACTGGGATACAGTGAAAAGTATTGTTTCTTGTTTGCGAGACAGACAGAGCATACCATTCATAGAGTACATAGGGGAGAAGGAAGGGGAGATTGCAGAATGTAGTGTTACAGTCGCAGCGAGGGTGTAGAGAAAGATCAACTTAATGCAAGGTAGGTCCATTCAAAAGTCTGACAGCAGCAGGGAAGAAGCTATTCTTGAGTCGGTCGGTACGTGATCTCAGACTTTTGTATCTTTTTCCCGATGGAAGAAGGTGGAAGAGAGAATGTCCGGGGTGTGTGGGGTCCTTGATTATGCCGGCTGCTTTTCCCTGAGGCAGTGGGAAGTGTAGACAGAGTCAATGGATGGGAGGCTGGTTTGTGTGATGGACTGGGCTACATTCAGAAGCCTTTGTAGTTCCTTGGGGTCTTGGGCAGAGCAGGAGCCCAGACCAAGCTGTGATACAACCAGAAAGAATGCTTTCTATGGGGTATCTGTAAAAATTGGTGAGAGAGTGGTTGCAAAGATCAGGTATTTGACAGAAGGGACAAGGGAGGGGGAAGAGAGAGTCATAGCAGATCTTTCTCTTTATCACTCCCATAAGAACATAAGAAATAGGAGCAGGAGTAGGCCATCTAGCCCTTCGAGCCTGCCCCACCATTCAATAAGATCATGGCTGATCTGTCGTGGCTCAGTTCCACATTCCCGCCCTCTCCCCATAACCCTTAATCCCCTCGCTTCTCAAAAACCCATCAACCCGCGTCTTAAAAATATTGAGCGAGGCAGCCTCCACCACCTCAACAGGCAGAGACTTCCAGAGATTCACCACCCCCTCCTCAACTCCGTTCTAAACCGCCCCCCCCCCCCCCCCCCCCCCCGCCCCCCTTTATCTTGAGGCTGTGCCCCCTAGTCCTACTGTCCTTTCTGAGCGGGAAGAGTCTCTCCACCTCTATCCTATCCACCCCATTCAACATCTTATATGTCTCAAATGAGATCTCCCTTCATTCTTCTAAACTCCCATAAGCCAGAAGCGATTTTGAGCTCAACTAATCCTAAATCGCAAAAACCCAGCTTGCAGGTGCAGCAGGTGGTCAGGAAGGCGAATGGGATGCTGGCCTTCATAGCGAGGGGGATTGAATATAAAAGTAGGGAGGTCTTGCTGCAGCTGTATAGGGCATTGGTGAGGCCGCAGCTGGAGTACTGTGTGCAGTTTTGGGCGCCGCACCTGCGCAAGGATATTTTGGCCCTGGAGGGAGTGCAGAGGAGGTTTACTAGGCTGATACCGGAGTTGAGGGGATTGAGCTATGAGGAGAGGCTGAATAAACTAGGCTTGTACTCATTAGAGTTTAGAAGAATGAGGGGAGATCTCATTGAGACGTATAAGATGATGAATGGGATGGATAGGATAGAGGTGGAGAGACTCTTCCCGCTCAAAAAAGACAGTAGGACTAGGGGGCACAGCCTCAAGATAAAGGGGAGGCGGTTTAGAACGGAGTTGAGGAGGAACTTCTTCACTCAAAGGGTGGTGAATCTCTGGAATTCTCTGCCCGTTGAAGTGGTGGAGGCTGCCTCGCTAAATATTTTTAAGAAGCGGGTTGATGGGTTTTTGATAAGAGAAGGGATTAAGGGTTATGGGGAGAGGGCGGGAAAGTGGAACTGAGCCACGACAGATCAGCCATGATCTTATTGAATGGCGGGGCAGGCTCGAAGGGCTAGATGGCCTACTCCTGCTCCTATTTCTTATGTTCTTATGTTCTTATGTTCTTAAAAAGCTAGCACAGATAATAATATATCAGACAAAGAGAAAGGCCCAGGAGACAAGGCGACAAGCCACAAGATAATGGCAAGGCATCACAGTGGGTAACAACGTGGGCTGGAAGAAAAGTGGCAGAGTACAAAGAAAAGGAGACATCTCCTCTCTCTGTCTCAGCCCAAAAACCGAACCCTATCGAAACTCCTCTTAGCCTTCCCCACAGCGGGGAGTCACCATGGCGACTCTCAACAGGAATAAAGTGAGATGGCAAAGTAACAGCTCGAACAAAGCACTATTGGGAGAGTATCCCTGTCAAATCCGAATGTTCACTAATCCCGGGATAGAATTCCCAACTCCAAAGCGCGGCATTGCGACACAATGTCCCTATCCCAGCTCCTTAATTCTCCAGTATATAACCCTGGTGGCTCACAGTCTCACCCAGGAAACATCAAATGCTGTGCTCTTTCCTTCTGCTCTCTGCGTTGGTTGCCCCGTAGGAGGTGTTTCGCTTTTAATCTGGAACCTGTCAAGTCCCAGAGGCAACACTGGGGAAAGATTTTGGGAGGGATATTCCGCAGAGGTGGCCCATCATTGGCCAGCAGTGGGGGCCCCCGGCCCGGCTGCTGTCCACATGTTCCCTATTGTTCGCACCCTCCACCATCAGGGAAACACAGTGACACAGTGGGTTAACACTGCTGTCTCACAGAGCCAGGGACCCGGGTTCGATTCCCGGGGACACGGTGACACAGTGGGTTAACACTGCTGTCTCACAGCGCCAGGGACCCGGGTTCTATTCCCGGGGGCACGGTGACACAGTGGGTTAACACTGCTGTCTCACAGCGCCAGGGACCCGGGTTCGATTCCCGGGGGCACGGTGACACAGTGGGTTAACACTGCTGTCTCACAGTGCCAGGGACCCGGGTTTGATTCCCGGGGGCACGGTGACACAGTGGGTTAACACTGCTGTCTCACAGTGCCAGGAACCCGGGTTTGATTCCCGGGGCACGGTGACACAGTGGGTTAACACTGCTGTCTCACAGTGCCAGGGACCCGGGTTTGATTCCCGGGGGCACGGTGACACAGTGGGTTAACACTGCTGTCTCACAGTGCCAGGGACCCGGGTTTGATTCCCGGGGGCACGGTGACACAGTGGGTTAACACTGCTGTCTCACAGTGCCAGGAACCCGGGTTTGATTCCCGGGGGCACGGTGACACAGTGGGTTAACACTGCTGTCTCACAGTGCCAGGGACCCGGGTTCGATTCCCGGGGACACGGTGACACAGTGGGTTAACACTGCTGTCTCACAGTGCCAGGAACCCGGCTTTGATTCCCGGGGGCACGGTGACACAGTGGGTTAACACTGCTGTCTCACAGTGCCAGGAACCCGGGTTTGATTCCCGGGGGCACGGTGACACAGTGGGTTAACACTGCTGTCTCACAGTGCCAGGGACCCGGGTTTGATTCCCGGGGGCACGGTGACACAGTGGGTTAACACTGCTGTCTCACAGTGCCAGGAACCCGGGTTTGATTCCCGGGGGCACGGTGACACAGTGGGTTAACACTGCTGTCTCACAGTGCCAGGGACCCGGGTTCGATTCCCGGGGACACGGTGACACAGTGGGTTAACACTGCTGTCTCACAGTGCCAGGAACCCGGCTTTGATTCCCGGGGGCACGGTGACACAGTGGGTTAACACTGCTGTCTCACAGAGCCAGGGACCCGGGTTCGATTCCCGGCTTGGGTCACTGTCTGTGCAGCGTCTGCACGTTCTACCAGTGTCTGCATGGGTTTCCTCCAGATGCTCGGTTTCCTCCCACAGTCCAAAGACATACTGGTTAGTTGAATTAGCCATACTAAATTGCCCCTTAGTGTCCAAAGATGTGTAGGTTAGGGTGGATTCGCCATGCTAAATTGTCCCTCGGTAGTGAAGCAAGCGCGGTTAGCTTGTCAGACCTGTGAAGAAGCTGACAATTTGAAAGGTGTGTGTATTTTTGTTCCTGGGCTGTGGATGAATTACTGCCTGCTCTGGAATGTTCTGTCCCGCTGAGCACTGCACAAAGGGAAAGGGGAGAGCGGAATGGCAACACGTGCAGGAACCTTCTCACTCGACCCCTCCACAATCAAAAGAGGTCGGATGCACGCTTGACGTGCACCTTTGTCCACACCTTCTGTACAGAGAGAGCTCGGAACGCACAGCAGAGGGGAAGAGAGCCGCCTGGGCATGCCAGACCCCTACTCTGCACCAGCCAAGCGAGCAGCTCTCATTATAATCCCAGCCCGTTCCTTCTTGTGGCCGGCAGGAAAATAATAATAATCATCTTTTCATCCCCTTTCTATCAAACAATATTTACCATTCCCCTCCTGTCAGCTCGCCTGCATCTCGTCAGTCACCGAGCTGACAGCTCCCGTCCATTCAGAAGCAGGCCCAAAACCACAACATCTGCTCCGACAGTCAGGCGTACTGCGCTGTAAATATTTTCCCTTCTGTCTGAAAGAACCTTGTCTGCAGGTTCGCTGTGTGCAGAATGGTAGATTCCTGACACAGCAGGAGGAGACCATTCGGCCCATCAAGTCTGCACCGGCCACAATCCCACCCAAAGTCAATTTATTAGTGTTACAAGTCAGCCTCACATTAACACTGCAGTGAAGTTACTGTGAAAACCCCCTCTCCCCTTCACTCTCTCCTCCCCTCTCCCCTTCGCCCCCTCTCCCCTTCGCCCCCTCTCCCCTTCGCCCCCTCCTCCCCTCTCCCCTCCACCCCCTCCGCCCCTCTCCCCTCCGCCCTCTCCTCCCCTCTCCCCTCCGCCCCCTCCTCCCCTCTCCTCTTCGCCCCCTCCTCCCCTCTCTGCTTCACCCCCTCCTCCCCTCTCTGCTTCACCCCCTCCTCCCCTCTCTGCTTCACCCCCTCCTCCCCTCTCTGCTTCACCCCCTCCTCCCCTCTCTGCTTCACCCCCTCCTCCCCTCTCTGCTTCACCCCCTCCTCCCCTCCCTGCTTCACCCCCTCCTCCCCTCTCTGCTTCACCCCCTCCTCCCCTCTCTGCTTCACCCCCTCCTCCCCTCTCTGCTTCACCCCCTCCTCCCCTCTCTGCTTCACCCCCTCCTCCCCTCTCTGCTTCACCCCCTCCTCCCCTCTCTGCTTCACCCCCTCCTCCCCTCTCTGCTTCACCCCCTCCTCCCCTCTCTGCTTCACCCCCTCCTCCCCTCTCTGCTTCACCCCCTCCTCCCCTCTCTGCTTCACCCCCTCCTCCCCTCTCTGCTTCACCCCCTCCTCCCCTCTCCCCTCCTCCCCTCTCCCCTTCGCCCCCTCTCCCCTTCGCCCCCTCTCCCCTTCGCCCCCTCTCCCCTTCGCCCCCTCTCCCCTTCGCCCCCTCTCCCCTTCGCCCCCTCTCCCCTTCGCCCCCTCTCCCCTTCGCCCCCTCTCCCCTTCGCCCCCTCTCCCCTTCGCCCCCTCTCCCCTTCGCCCCCTCTCCCCTTCGCCCCCTCTCCCCTTCGCCCCCTCTCCCCTTCGCCCCCTCTCCCCTTCGCCCCCTCTCCCCTTCGCCCCCTCTCCCCTTCGCCCCCTCTCCCCTTCGCCCCCTCCTCCCCTCTCCCCTCCGCCCCCTCCTCTCCTCTCCCTTCCGCCCCCTCCTCCCCTCTCCCCTTCGCCCCTCCTCCCCTCTCCCCTTCGCCCCCTCCTCCCCTCTCCCTTCGGCCCCTCCTCCCCTCTCCCCTTCGGCCCCTCCTCCCCTCTCCCCTTCGGCCCCTCCTCCCCTCTCCCCTTCGCCCCGTCCTCCCCTCTCCCCTTCGCCCCGTCCTCCCCTCTCCCCTTCGCCCCCTCCTCCCCTCTCCCCTTCGCCCCCTCCTCCCCTCTCCCCTTCGCCCCCTTCTCCCCTCTCCCCTTCGCCCCCTCCTCCCCTCTCCCCTTCGCCCCCTCCTCCCCTCTCCCCTTCGCCCCCTCCTCCCCTCTCCCCTTCGCCCCCTCCTCCCCTCTCCCCTTTGCCCCCTCCTCCCCTCTCCCCTTCGCCCCCTCCTCCCCTCTCCCCTTCGCCCCCTCCTCCCCTCTCCCCTTCGCCCCTCCTCCCCTCTCCCCTTCGCCCCCTTCTCCCCTCTCCCCTTCGCCCCCTCCTCCCCTCTCCCCTTCGCCCCCTCCTCCCCTCTCCCCTTCGCCCCCTCCTCCCCTCTCCCCTCTCCCCTTTGCCCCCTCCTCCCCTCTCCCCTTCGCCCCCTCCTCCCCTCTCCCCTTCGCCCCCTCCTCCCCTCTCCCCTTCGGCCCCCTCCTCCCCTCTCCCCTTCGCCCCCTCCTCCCCTCTCCCCTTCGCCCCCTCCTCCCCTCTCCCCTTCGCCCCCTCCTCCCCTCTCCCCTTCGCCCCCTCCTCCCCTCTCCCCTTCGCCCCCTCCTCCCTCTCCCCGTTCGCCCCCTCCTCCCCTCTCCCCTTCGCCCCCTCCTCCCCTCTCCCTTCGCCCCCTCCTCCCCTCTCCCCTTCGCCCCCTCCTCCCCTCTCCCCTTCGCCCCCTCCTCCCCTCTCCCCTTCGCCCCCTCCTCCCCTCTCCCCTTCGCCCCCTCCTCCCCTCTCCCCTTCGCCCCCTCCTCCCCTCTTCCCTTCGCCCCCTCCTCCCCTCTCCCTTCGCCCCCTCCTCCCCTCTCCCCTTCGCCCCCTCCTCCCCTCTCCCCTTCGCCCCCTCCTCCCCTCTCCCCTTCGCCCCCTCCTCCCCTCTCCCCTTCGCCCCCTCCTCCCTCTCCTCCTCCCCTCTCCCCTTCGCCCCCTCCTCCCCTCTCCCCTTCGCCCCCTCCTCCCCTCTCCCCTTCGCCCCCTCCTCCCCTCTCCCCTTCGCCCCCTCCTCCCCTCTCCCCTTCGCCCCCTCCTCCCCTCTCCCCTTCGCCCCCTCCTCCCCTCTCCCCTTCGCCCCCTCCTCCCCTCTCCCCTTCGCCCCCTCCTCCCCTCTCCCCTTCGCCCCCTCCTCCCCTCTCCCCTTCGCCCCCTCCTCCCCTCTCCCCTTCGCCCCCTCCTCCCCTCTCCCCTTCGCCCCCTCCTCCCCTCTCCCCTTCGCCCCCTCCTCCCCTCTCCCCTTCGCCCCCTCCTCCCCTCTCCCCTTCGCCCCCTCCTCCCCTCTCCCCTTCGCCCCCTCCTCCCCTCTCCCCTTCGCCCCCTCCTCCCCTCTCCCCTTCGCCCCCTCCTCCCCTCTCCCCTTCGCCCCTTCGCCCCCTCTCCCCTTCGCCCCCTTCGCCCCCTCTCCCTTCGCCCCCTCTCCCCTTCGCCCCCTCTCCCCTTCGCCCCCTCTCCCCTTCGCCCCCTCTCCCCTTCGCCCCCTCTCCCCTTCGCCCCCTCTCCCCTTCGCCCCCTCTCCCCTTCGCCCCCTCTCCCCTTCGCCCCCTCGCCCCCTCCTCCCCTCTCCCCTTCGCCCCCTCCTCCCCTCTCCCCTTCGCCCCCTCCTCCCCTCTCCCCTTCGCCCCCTCCTCCCCTCTCCCCTTCGCCCCCTCCTCCCCTCTCCCCTCTCCCCTTCGCCCCCTCCTCCCCTCTCCCCTCTCCCCTTCGCCCCCTCCTCCCCTCTCCCCTTCGCCCCCTCCTCCCCTCTCCCCTCCGCCCCCTCCTCCCCTCTCCCCTTCGCCCCCTCCTCCCCTCTCCCCTTCGCCCCCTCCTCCCCTCTCCCCTTCGCCCCCTCCTCCCCTCTCCCCTCTCCCCTCCTCCCCTCTCCCCTCCGCCCCCTCCTCCCCTCTCCCCTCCTCCCCCCTCCCCTCCGCCTCCTCCTCCTCTCCTCCCCCTCCCCTTTTCTCGATCTCTCACTCTCCCCACCCCCCCACTCTTTCTCCTCTCTCTCTCTCTCTCTCTCTCCCCCCACCACCCCCCGCAGTCATGCTCATGATGTGGAGATGCCAGTGATGGATTGGGGTAAACATAGCAAGAAGTCTCATGACGCCAGGTTAAAGTCCAACAGGTTTATTTGGAATCATGAGCTTTCCGAGTGTGGCTGCACGTATTTGGGACTGTGGGAGGAAACCAGAGGAAACCCACGTAGACACGGGGAGAACGTGCAGGCTCCACACCGACAGTGACCTGAGCCAGGAATCGAACCCGGGTCCCTGGCGATGTGCCACCGTGCCTGCCCAGGCCCTATTCCCGTGACCCCACAAATTCACCCTGCTAATCCCCCTGACACTAAGGTCAATGAGAATGGGATTCTGAGCCCCTTCCAACTCCATGCCAGCCTTTCCGCACCAGCAGGCAGGGTTCCCTGAGACATGTGGAAGGTCTGGAGTCTGTCACCTCATCATCACCATCTCCAGCCCTTGTAAGTTTATTTATTAGTGTCACAAGTAGGCTTACATTAACACTGCAATGAAGTTACTGTGAAAATCCCCTAGTCGCCCACACTCCGGTGCCTGTTCGGGTTACACTGAGGGGGAATTTAGCACGTCGGATCTACACTAACTTTTACCCCATAACACCATGTATTTACCCCTCTAATCCCCCGAATCTACACATCTTTGGACATTAAGGGACAATTTAGCATGGCCAATCCACCTAACCTGCACATCTTTGGACACTAAGGGGCAATTTAGCATGGCCAATCCACCTAACCTACATACCTTGGGACGCTAAGGGGCAATTTAGCATTGCTAATCCCCCTAACCAACGCAATTTGTATGGGCAGCACAGTGGCACAGTGGTTTGCACTGCTGCCTCACGGCACCAAGGAGTTGGGTTCGATTTGTGACTCGGGTCACTGTCTGTGTGGAGTTTGCACATTCTCCCCGTGTCTGTATGAGTTTCGTCTGGGTGCTCTGGTTTCCTCCCACAGTGCAAAAGACATGCTGGTTAGGGTGCATTGGCTGTGCTAAATTCCACCTAGTGTACCCAAATAGGCACCGGAGTGTTTTCACAGTAACTTCATTGCAGTGTTAATGTATATTTTTCAGATGGAAATTTGTTTCAGCTCAGACTCAGGCTCAATCTTCCTACTTCTTCACAGCAAGTGTTGTTTCCACCAGCATTTTAGTGCCTTATGACCTGCACTTTGTGTCAGAGAATTGTACAAGATTAGATTTACTCAGCTAGTTGTGCACAATCTTGTCCTTTCCAAAAAGTTCCTGAATGAAATCACACTTGCAGCCCATTCTCCTCAGGCTAAGACATGCTAGCTCAATTTATTTGCTGGATATGTGATTACACAGAAGCAAGCAGAAAGTAGCCGAGCGATCAACAAACCCATTCTGAAAATGGCAGTTGATTTTGGGTTTCGGTTAATCTTTCAGCATAAAACCAGTTCAATTTTCTTTTCTTTTCAATTGGTGTCCCTTCATCCCCTCGTCTTCCCGACCCCGTCTCAAAAGCTTCGAGAAGTCTGAGGGCCAGAGGTACTGGGAGCAGTTCCGGTATGCCACGCCGGAGGAGTATGCAGCTTTTCAAAGCACCAAGAGGAGGAGGAGGAACCTGAAGGCTTTTGGCTACTGTCTCTTTGTGATGTTGGCTGGTGTGTTAATCCACTACATGGGTTTCAGGTATGTAGGATGTATGGAAACCGGAATGTTTTCCTGATACGTTTAACCAGCTTTTCTGCTGTGTCTCTCTGTTATCGAACCTGCGGGCGAGAGTGGGAGGAGGTAACTATGTGTGTGGGTCAACACTTTCATTAGTCACTATACATCACTGTCTACTTTCAAATCGTGATGTGGAGATGTTGGCGTTCGAAAGGGGTGTGCACAGTAAGATGTCTCACAAGACCAGATTAAAGTCCAACAGGTTTATTTGGAAACACGAGCTTTCGGATTGCTGCTCCCTCATCAGGTAAGTGGAGGAAGAAGGAGCAGCACTCAGGAAGCTCGTGTTTCCAAGTAAACCTGTTGGACATTAACCCGGTGTTGTGAGACTTTTTACTGCACTTACAAATCAGTCAAGCACTTATCAGATGCAAATCCACCTTGCTGTTCAAAATACCATGGAGTAGCTGTAAGAGCAAAGTGATTGAGATTTACTCTGTATCTAACCCTGTGCTGTACCTGTCCTGGGAGTGTTTGATGGGGGACAGTGTAGAGGGAGCTTTACTCTGTATCTAACCCCGTGTTGTACCTGTCCTGGGAGTGTTTGATGGGGGGACAGTGTGGAGGGAGCTTTACTCTGTATCTAACCCCATGCTGTACCAGTCCTGGGAGTGTTTGAACATAAGAACATAAGAAATAGGAGCAGGAGTAGGCCATCTAGCCCTTCGAGCCTGCCCCGCCATTCAATAAGATCATGGCTGATCTGTCGTGGCTCAGTTCCACATTCCCGCCCTCTCCCCATAACCCTTAATCCCCTCTCTTATCAAAAACCCATCAACCCGCGTCTTAAAAATATTTAGCGAGGTAGCCTCCACCACTTCAACGGGCAGAGAATTCCAGAGATTCACCACCCTTTGAGTGAAGAAGTTCCTCCTCAACTCCGTTCTAAACCGCCCCCCCTTTATCTTGAGGCTGTGTCCCCTAGTCCTATTATCCTTTCTGAGCGGGAAGAGTCTCTCCACCTCTATCCTATCCATCCCATTCATCATCTTATACGTCTCAATGAGATCTCCCCTCATTCTTCTAAACTCTAACGAGTACAAGCCTAGTTTATTCAGCCTCTCCTCATAGCTCAACCCCCTCAACTCCGGCATCAGCCTAGTAAACCTCCTCTGCACTCCCTCCAAGGCCAAAATATCCTTGCGTAAGTACGGCGCCCAAAACTGCACGCAGTACTCCAGCTGCGGCCTCACCAATGCCCTATACAGCCGCAGCAAGACCTCCCTACTTTTATATTCAATCCCCCTCGCTATGAAGGCCAGCATCCCATTCGCCTTCCTGATCACCTGCTGCACCTGCAAGCTGGGTTTTTGCGACTCATGCACAAGGACCCCGAGGTCCCTCTGCATCGTCGCCTGCTGCAGTTTTTCTCCACGTAAGTGATAATCCTTCCTACCATTATTCCTACCAAAGTGGACCACCTCGCACTTGCCAACATTAAATTCCATTTGCCATTTCCTGGCCCATTCGCCCAGCCTATCTAGATCCTTCTGTAGACTCTCCACACCCTCCGCACAATTTGCCTTTCCTCCAATCTTGGTATCATCAGCAAATTTCGACACCCTACACTCGGTTCCCTCCTCCAGATCATCTGTATAAATGGTAAATAGCTGAGGCCCCAGCACCAACCCCTGAGGCACTCCACTAGTCACCGTCCACCAATCCGAATAGCACCCATTGACCCCCACTCTCTGCCTCCTATTTGACAACCAATCCTCTATCCACGCTAACACCCTACCCCCAACTCCCTGTCCCCTGACCTTCTGCAATAACCTCCTGTGAGGTACCTTGTCAAACGCCTTCTGAAAATCCAGAAAGACCACATCCACCGGCTCTCCTCTATCCACTGCCCTAGACACATCCTCATAGAACTCCAGTAAATTTGTCAGACACGACTTCCCTTTAATGAAACCTTGCTGCGTCTGCTCTATCAAGCAATTCCTCTCAAGATGCCTCGCTATTTCCTCCTTGATGACGGATTCTAACATTTTACCTACAACAGACGTTAAACTAACCAGCCTATAATTCCCTGCCTTTTGCCTGGCACCCTTCTTAAACAACGGCGTAACATTAGCCGCTTTCCAATCTTCCGGCACTTCCCCGGAATCCAGCGACGTCTGGAAAATAACCACCAAGGCATCCACTATCACCTCCGCCATTCCTTTCAGAACCCTCGGATGCATTCCATCCGGTCCTGGCGACTTGTCCACAATCAGTCACTCCAGTCTGTCGAGCACCTCCTCTCTAGTAACAGTAATGTCATCAAGACCCTCCAGTCCTACCGCCTTTCCATCTCTAACACCCGGCAAATTATTCACGTCCTCCTCTGTGAAGACAGAAACAAAAAAGTTATTCAGGACCTCAGCCATATCCCCATCCCCTACCACTAAGTCCCCCTTCTCATCCTCTAAGGGACCAACATTCACCCTAGCCAGCCTCTTCCTTTTTATATATTTATAAAAACTCTTGCTATCCTTTTTTATATTAAGCGCAAGCCCAGCTTCATAGTTTCTCCTACCCTTCTTTACCATCTTCTTTGTCAATCTTTGTTGACATTTAAACCTCTCCCAATCCTCTTCCCGCCCACTACTCTTTGCTACTCTAAACACCTCCGCTTTTAATTTAACACTTTCCTTCACCTCCTTTGTTACCCACGGCTTATTACCTCTCCTCCTACTGTCCTTTTTGACCATCGGAATAAATTTCTGCTGAGCACCAAGAAAGATCTCCTTAAAGATCCTCCACTGCTCCTCAGCAGACCTACCTTCCAACGCGCTCCCCCCGTCCACATTCGCCAATTCTTCTCTCATCCTACCGTACTCCCCTCTGTTCAAACAAAGGACGCGCGTCCGGGAACCCACTTTTCCTCCTCCATCTGCACCAGAAACTCCACCATACAATGATCACTCTCCCCAAGAGGATCCTTCACCGCAAGGTCCCTAATTCTACCCGCCTCATTACATAGCACCAGATCCAAGATAGCTCGCTCCCTCGTCGGCTCCAACACACACTGTTCGAGGAAGCTATCCCGGCAGCATTCCAAGAACACCCTGATGGGGGGACAGTGTAGAGGGAGCTTTACTCTGTATCTAACCCCATGCTGTACCTGTCCTGGGAGTGTTTGATGGGGGGACAGTGTAGAGGGAGCTTTACTCTGTATCTAACCCCGTGCTGTACCTGTCCTGGGAGTGTTTGATGGGGGGGACAGTGTAGAGGGAGCTTTACTCTGTATCTAACCCCGTGCTGTACCTGTCCTGGGAGTGTTTGATGGGAGAACAGTGTAGAGGGAGCTTTACTCTGTATCTAACCCCGTGCTGTACCTGTCCTGGGAGTGTTTGATGGGGGGACAGTGTAGAGAGAGCTTTACTCTGTATCTAACCCCGTGCTGTACCTGTCCTGGGAGTGTTTGATGGGGGACAGTATAGAGGGAGCTTTACTCTGTATCTAACCCCGTGCTGTACCTGTCCTGGGAGTGTTTGATGGGGACAGTGTAGAGGGAGCTTTACTCTGTATCTAACCCCGTGCTGTACCTGTCCTGGGAGTGTTTGATTGGGGGACAGTGTAGAGAGAGCTTTACTCTGTATCTAACCCCGTGCTGTACCTGTCCTGGGAGTGTTTGATGGGGACAGTGTAGAGGGAGCTTTACTACAATCTGAAAGGATGGAGATTTCAAGTAAATGATGTGCTTTACAGATGAGATTGGAGAAGAGCTGAAGAGGGTGTTTATGAGGAAAGGGGCAGGTTAGAGAGAGAGGTTTGAGTGAGCTGGAAGAGTCGGATAAGTTTCGAATGAGAATTTAGACAACGTGATGGCTAATGGTAGGGTGAAGGGATTGGAGGAGGGGGTTCAAAAGTTTATTTATTAGTGTCACAAGCAGGTTTCCGTTAACACTGCAATGAAGTTAATGTGAAATTCCCCTAGTTCCACACCCTGGTGCCTGTTTGGGTACACAGAGAGAGGATTTAGCAAGGCCAGTCCAGCTAACCAGAAAGTCTTTCGGACTGTGGGAGGAAATTGGAGCACCGCATTGTCATAGGGTCAGTGCAGAGGGAGCGCCGCACTGTGGGAGGGTCGGTGCTGAGGGAGTGCCGCACTGTGGGAGGGTCAGTGCTGAGGGAGCGCCGCACTGTGGGAGGGTCGGTGCTGAGGGAGCGCCGCACTGTGGGAGGGTCGGTGCTGAGGGAGCACCGCACTGTGGGGAGGGTCAGTGCTGAGGGAGCGCCGCGCTGTGGGAGGGTCAGTGCTGAGGGAGCGCCGCACTGTGGGAGGGTCAGTGCTGAGGGAGCGCCGCACTGTGGGAGGGTCGGTGCTGAGGGAGTGCTGCACTGTGGGAGGGTCAGTGCCGAGGGAGCACCGCACTGTGGGAGGGTCGGTGCTGAGGGAGTGCTGCACTGTGGGAGGGTCAGTGCTGAGGGAGCGCCGCACTGTGGGAGGGTCAGTGCTGAGGGAGCGCTGCACTGTGGGAGGGTCGGTGCTGAGGGAGTGCCGCACTGTGGGAGGGTCGGTGCTGAGGGAGCGCCGCACTGTGGGGAGGGTCAGTGCTGAGGGAGCGCCGCACTGTGGGAGGGTCAGTGCTGAGGGAGTGCTGCAGTGTCGGTGACACATTAATCCATGCTTGGCTGAGTGAAGCACCTTGGGAGCTTCGAAAGGCAGCAAGGAAATATAAGAGTGTCTCTGGAACGGGTATCGATAGTTTGGATGGCAATGCGGGAGTATAACGGCAGAAATATCAGCAAAGGATAATTGTTGGCCTGGAAGATACTCAGATAAGACAAGCTCTTGTGTGAGGGAGTGGTGACAGACGGTTACCTGACAGGTTATTGTTTTGTCAGTGAGTGCTGCAGAAAGGGTTTTTATTTAAAAAACATCATTCACTGAGGGGGCCTGAGGGCCAGGCTGCCACCAGTATGAATCGTCAATGTTTTGAACCTTGTGTGGAGTTCCTGTCCCGCGCCGTGCCTGGGCGCTTAGAGAAGGCGGAACGTGCGGCCCTCTGGGACTTGGAACCAAGTTGTGAGCTGAGGCACGCAGGAAATGAGCTGGCTCCCAGCAAAACTTGTGACGGGACTTGTTCCAGGCCTTTTTTGATGTGTTCAGGAGTATTGAGTATCGCAGCGTCAGCACTTTGTGGGAGCAGTGCCAGCTCGGGGATTGTAATTCCTGTTTGTTCGCCATCTGGGAAACCGAGAGATGTTTCCACCCGCCGGAAATCAGGGCCTCGTCAATATATGATGCTCACCGTTAAATCCACGGGGAAATTCAGGGGCGGCACGGTAGCACAGTGGTTAACACTGCTGCTGCACAGTGGGTTAGCACTGCTGCCTCACAGCACCAGGGACCCGGGTTCGATTCCTGGCTTGGGTCACTGTCTGTGTGGAGCCTGCATGTTCTCCCTGTGTCTGCCTGGGTTTCCTCCCACAGTCTGAAAGACGTGCTGGCTAGGTACTAAATTCTCCCTCAGTGTAACCTGAACAGGCGCCGCAGTGTGACACCTAGGGGATTTTCACAGTAACTTTACTGCAATCTTAATGTAAGCCTTACTTGTGACATTAATAAATAAAGTTTAATTTTAACTTTGGACACCATATTATGCAGAGTGGGGAGAACACACTCCCACAGGGAGTAGGGGAGAATGTGGGACTCACTCCCACAGGGGGAGTGGGGGAGAATGTGGGACTCGCTCCCGCGGGGGGAGTGGGGGAGAATGTGGGACTCACTCCCACGGGGGGAGTGGGGGAGAATGTGGGACTCACTCCCACAGGGGGAGTGGGGGAGAATGTGGGACTCGCTCCCACGGGGGAGTGGGGGAGAATGTGGGACTCACTCCCACGGGGGGAGTGGGGGAGAATGTGGGACTCGCTCCCACGGGGGGAGTGGGGGAGAATGTGGGACTCGCTCGCACAGGGGGGAGTGGGGGAGAATGTGGGACTCGCTCCCACGGGGGGAGTGGGGGAGAATGTGGGACTCACTCCCACAGGGGGGAGTGGGGGAGAATGTGGGACTCGCTCCCACGGGGGGAGTGGGGGAGAATGTGGGACTCGCTCCCACGGGGGGAGTGGGGGAGAATGTGGGACTCGCTCCCACGGGGGGAGTGGAGGAGAATGTGGGACTCACTCCCACAGGGGGGAGTGGGGGAGAATGTGGGACTCGCTCCCACGGGGGAGTGGGGGAGAATGTGGGACTCACTCCCACGGGGGGAGTGGAGGAGAATGTGGGACTCACTCCCACGGGGGGAGTGGGGGAGAATGTGGGACTCGCTCCCACGGGGGGAGTGGAGGAGAATGTGGGACTCACTCCCACAGGGGGAGTGGGGGAGAATGTGGGACTCGCTCCCACGGGGGGAGTGGGGGAGAATGTGGGACTCACTCCCACGGGGGGAGTGGAGGAGAATGTGGGACTCGCTCCCACGGGGGGAGTGGAGGAGAATGTGGGACTCACTCCCACGGGGGGAGTGGGGGAGAATGTGGGACTCGCTCCCACGGGGAGTGGGGGACAGGAATAGTGTCAATACATTTAAGGGGAGGTGGAACTGGATAAACACAGGAGGGACAGAGGAATAGAAGGACATGGTGATGGGGAGGAGATGATGAGGGAGGAGGAGGCTCGTATACAACAGATGGCCGAATGGCTGTGATTGTGTTGGAAATTGTATGTTTTTCTACGTTTGACAGAGGGAAAATTGCAGTGAACCAGAAGCACCTCCCTCTGAATAAGCCCAGACACCCTCCCCCCGCCCCACCGAACCGTATGGACACACACACACAGACACACACACACACACACACACACACACACACACACAATCTAAAATTGGAGCCAGGCATTTTAATAATGAATGCCTGGGTTCTGTGGGTAAACATTGATGTCGATGAGATTCTGGAGTGTTTGTTTAGCCTTTAATAATCCATGTTGCTGTTTGGCAGTGTGAACTGACTGACCCTGTCTTACACAGCCAGCAGAGTGACTGGGACTGGTGCTGCTGCGTGCCCTGCTTCTACTGAATTAAACAGGGCTGCATCTCAGTCACCCTCACCCAGATCGGGGACAGATAAAAACATCCGTAAAGCTTCAGGGAGACCTGGAATGGTACTTATCCCACAGCCAAAGTCACTTAGTAACAAAGAACTGACCAGGTCACTCATGCATATTGTGGGATCCTGCTGTGTACTGGGCTTCAGGAAACCAACTTGTACACCAGTTCACCTAACCTGCACATCTTTGGACGCTAAGGGGCAATTTAGCATGGGCAATCCACCCTAACCCGCATGTCTTTCGGACTATGGGAGGAAACCAGAGCACCCGGGGAAAACCCACGCAGACACAGGGAGAACATGCAGACTCTGCACAGACAGTGACCCAAAGCTGGGAATCGAACCCGAGTCCCTGGTGCTGTGAGGCAGCAGTGCTAACCCACTGTGCCACCATGCTGCCTTGGCCCTGACAGTGTGGTTGGACCTTTGCTTGGCAGGGCAGAACTTCAGCCTTGTTGGGAAATTAAAGAAAGGGAAAGGTTTGTCAAAGACATTTCTTCCCCGATGAAACTAAAGTAAGTGAAACAGCAGTTGGCAGTTAACTGTCAGTCATCATCAACTAGTGCACTCGCCAGCATGCTGACTCTACCAATCAGAGTCTACTTGTCAATCAATCAGCACTGTCTTCTCGTACAGCCTCAATTTGTTGTTCCTCATTTTCGCCCTCACTCTCTCTCATTATGTAACTCTGTCTCTCTCCCTCACACGGGTGCAGTTGGGAGTGGGAACCTTGTGACTACAGGGGCCTTGGTGTCTGCGTCACTGGAACTCCTTCACTGAAGTGATGCTCAGTTATTTGATCCAAAGATTGGGTGAGGCTTTGTGCAATCAAGACAAATTGTAACTGTGACAATAGTTCATTCAGGCACCCTTTTATTCACTTGCAATTTCAAAGCATCATTGTCTATGTTTCGAATCATCGAATCCCTGCATACAGAACAGGCCATTCGACCCATAGAGTCTGCACTGACTCTGTGACAGAGTATCTTACCCAGGTCCCTCAACCCCATCCTATCCTCATAACGTCACACATTCCCATTTGCTAATCCATCCAACCCACACATCTGTGGACACTAAGGGGCAATTTAGCATGGCCAATCCACCTAATTTAGAATCATAGAATCCTACAGGGCAGAAGGAAGCCATTCAGCCCATCGATTCTGCACTGACCACAAACCCACTCAGGCCCTATCCCTGTAACCCCATTCATTTAGCCAGCTAATCTCCCTGACATTAAAGGGACAATTTAGCATGGCCAGCTCACCTACCCAGCATATCTTTGGACTGTGGGAGGAAACCGGAGCACCCGGAGGAAACCTACGCAGACACAGGGAGAATGTGTAGATTCCACACAGGCAGTGACCGGAGGCTGGAATTGAACCCAGGTCCCTGGCACTGTGAGGCAGCTGTGTTAACATTTTGCCAGTGTGCCTCCACTTGTATATCTTTGGACACTAAGGGGCAATTTGGCATGGCCAATCCACTTCAGGGATTAGTCATGCTAAATTGCCCCTTAGTGTCCAAAGATGTGTAGGTTGGGGGATTGGCCGTGCTAAATTGCTCCTTAGTGTCCAAAGATGTGTACATTGGGGGATTGGCCGTGCTAAATTGCTCCTTAGTGTCCAAAGATGTGTACATTGGGGGATTGGCCGTGCTAAATTGCGTAGGTTGGGGGATTAATGGGGTGAATTTGGGGGTAGGGCCTGTGTGGGATGTCCTGCTGGAGAGTTGATGCAGATTTCTTGGGCCGAATGGCCTCCTTCGCAACTGTGGGGATTCTGTGATGATAAAAAGATACTAGATGTGATGCTGTGGGAAGTCTTGAGGTGGTGACAGGCGCTACTGAAATGAAGGTGCAGTTTATTTTTTATTTGACTATTTGAAGGAGTTCATTGCTGGAATTTTAATGAAATGACGATGAGTAATTTTCTCTTGCAGTCCCCTGAGCTTGGCTCTGTGCTGGGAACTGTCCCTTGGCATTCGTAAACATCCTGTGCTGGAAGCCTCCCTGTCCCACTCTTTAACTTTCTCTCTGCTGCATGTGCCTTGGCCCATTGCCAGTGCCCTAGCCAAGCCCGTTTCGCTCTGGACCCTAACAGGCCCCAGCACTACCTCGGCCAGACTCGAGCACATATCTGAGACAATAGTGTCCAGCTCAGGCACGGTTTGTATCACAGCTTGGTATGGGCTCCTGCTCTGCCCAAGACCGCAAGAAACGACAGAGAGTTGTGAAGGTAGCCCAGTCCCATCACGCAAACCAGCCTCCCATCCATTGACCCTGTCTACACTTCCTGCTGTCTCGGGAAAAGCAGCCAGTATAATTAAGGACCCCACGCACCCCGGACATTCTCTCTTCCACCTTCTTCCATCGGGAAAAAGATACAAAAGTCTGAGGTCACGTACCAACCGACTCAAGAACAGCTTCTTCCCTGCTGCTGTCAGACTTTTGAATGGACCCACCTCACGTTAAGCTGATCTTTCTCTACACCCTCACTATGACTGTATCACTACATTCTGTACCCTCCTTTCCTTCTCTATGAGCGGTATGCTTTGTCTGTCTAGTGCGCAAGAAACAATACTTTTCACTGTATCCCAATACATATCCCAATAATAAATCCAATCAAGAAAGATGCTGCATTTCTGTAGCGTCATGCACAAAAAGCACTCTCATTGCACTGAAGGAAGGCACCCAGCCCATGTCGGTGCTGGCCCTTTGAATGAGCGTCTCATCGAGCTCCCCACTTCCCCATGATCCCGCACACTCCTTTTCAGATAACAGTTCCCTTTTTGCTTCGACCTCCTGTGTCCACATGGTGAACCTCAGGACGTTCCAAAGTGCTTCGCCAGCGTTGTCACGCAGAGAACCCGGCTATGATTTGTGGTACGGTAGGTTAGCACCGCTGCCTCTCCGCGCCAGGGACCCAGGTTCGATTCCCAACTTTGGGTCACTGTCTGTGTGGAGTCTGCACGTTCCCCCCGTGTCTGTGTGGGTTTCCTCCGGGTGCTCCGGTTTTCTTCCACAGTCTGAAAGATGTGCTGATTCGGGTGCATTGACCCGAACAGGCGCTGGAGTGTGGCAACTTGGGGAATTTCACGTAACTACATTGCAGTGTTAATGTAAGCCTACTTTAGGCACCAATAAATAAACTTGAAGAAAGCAAGCTTCCCAGGAGCAGCAAATGCAGCAGTGGGCAATGATTGGTTGATGTTTCTTGAGGGATAACTATTGGTGAAGGTAAAGGGAGGAGCATCTTCCCATGATCTTCCTCAGAACCTGATACGTTTCACTGAGTTCACCTCTTATCCTGCCAAACTCCAATGGATCTCAGGCACAACCAGCTCAACCTTTCCTGATAGTTTCGGCATCCCCCCTCCCTTCCACCCTCCCAGGAATGGGTCGAGTGAACTTTCTCTGACCTGCCGCTAATGCATTTATATCCTTTTTTCAAATAAAGAGACCAAAACTGTACACAGTGCTCCAGATGTGGCCTCACTGAGGGCCTGTACAGCTGCAGCAAGGCTGCACTGATAATAATTCCACCCAGGATCTCTCCCTGTAATCCCTCTTATTACCCTGCTTATCCCCTTAACACTATTGACATTTAGCGCAGCCAATCCACCTAACTGACATATCTTTAGACACTAAGGGGCAGTTGACCATGGCCAATCTCCCTAACCCGCACATCTTTCGGACTGCGGGAGGAAACCGGAGCACCCGGAGGAAACCCACGCAGACGCTGGGAGAACGTTCAGACTCTGCACAGACAGTGACCGAAGCTGGGAATCGAACCCGGTGCCTGGCTTTGTGAGGCAGCAGTGTTAACGACTTTAGGAAGTAACTTTTTAATTCTTGATTTTATTTTTAAATAGTAAATTGAGTTTTTCAACATTGACAAGTTGGAGTCGTGGAGGTTTGCAGCGTGGAAACAGGCCCTTCGGCCCAACTTGTCCATACTGCCGTTTTTTAAAACCCAAATTAATTTATTTTTTTTAAATTAATTGAGTTTCAGCAGCTGTCAGGCTGAGGTTTGAACCCATGTCCTGGGGACCTTTTAGTCGGGATGAACAGGCCAGTGACATTACTGGTGCGGCTGCACTTGGAGTATTACGTACAGTTCTGGCTGCCACATTATAAGGAAGACATGGAAGCTTTGGAAAGGGTGCAGAGGAGGTTTACCAGGATGTTGCCTGGTGTGGTGGGAAGGCCTTATGAGGAAAGGCTGAGGGACTTGAGGTTATTTTCGTTAGAGAGAAGGATGTTACGAGGTGACCTAATTGAGGCATACAAGATGATCAGAGGATTAGATAGGGTGGACAGTGAGAGCTTTTTTCCTCAGATGGTGATGGCTAGCACGAGGGGACATAGCTTTAAATTGAGGGGTGATAATTTTAGGACAGATGTCAGAGATAGGTTCTTTACTCAGAGAGTAGTGAGGGTGTGGAATGCCCTGCCTGCAAGAGTAGTGGATTCACCAACATTAAGGGCATTTAAATGGTCATTGGATAAACATATGGATAATATTGGAATAGAGCAGGTTAGATGGTCTTTAGATTGGTTTCACAGGTCGGCACAACATCGAGGGCCGAAGGGCCTGTACTGCCCCATAATGTTCTATGTTCTATTACCAGCGCGCCGTTGTCTCTCCCCCATTCGGGCTTGACATCCAGGTTCCCCACAGACTGAGCGGCTGTTCTCCACAGTTTGTTGAGTCAGTGGTGCCCTTTGCCTGAATGAATGGAAGGGTATCAGATATCTGCTTTTATCTGGGAATCAGCTTGTTGCCTGCAGTTCACATCATGCTTTCAGGAATTGTTCAACGAACTGGAATTCAACAGATAGATGTTCACTTGATAAAGATACCCAGGGCCAAGTTTAATTTCCTTAAAGTATTTTTTCTTTGCTGCAGAATGCCACTGCAGCACAATAAAGACATGATGAAGGTCGGGGGGGAGCTTATCAACCTGTACTCCAATTAGGAAAGTGCCTCCTCCTCGCATACTCCACATCAAAGTCTCTGCAAGAGTGCTCTGGGTAGGGCAGGCCAGGAAAGAGAGGCCCGACTAAAAGCTGGTGGCAGAGTGGTAAAGGCACGACACGATCCAGAGGCATGCCCAGGCTCACACCGTGGGACTCACAGGTTCAAATCCCACCATGGCAGCCAGTGGAATTTAAATTCAGTTCATAAAATCTCCTCCCACACTCCAAAGATGTGCAGGTTAGGTGGATTGGCCATGCTAAATTGTCCCTTAGTGCCCAAAGATGTGTAGGTTAGGTGGATTGGCCATGCTAAATTGTCCCTTAGTGCCCAAAGATGTGTAGGTTAGGTGGACTGGCCATGCTAAATTGTCCCTTAGTGCCCAAAGATGTGTAGGTTAGGTGGACTGGCCATGCTAAATTGTCCCTTAGTGTCCAAAGATTTGCGGGTTAGGTGGATTGGCCATGCTAAATTGCCCCTTAGTATCTAAAGATGTGCAGAATTTGATTTGATTTGATTTATTATTGTCACATGTATTGGGATACAGTGAAAAGTATTGTTTCTTACGCACTATACAGACAAAGCATACCGTTCATAGAGAAGGTAAGGAGAGGGTGCAGAATGTCGTGTTACAGACATAGCTAGGATGTAGAGAAAGATCAACTTAATGCGAGGTAGGTCCATTCAAAAGCCTGACAGCAGCAGGGAAGAAGCTGTTCTTGAGCCGGTCGGTACGGGACCTCAGACTTTTGTATCTTTTTCCCGATGGAAGAAGGTGGAAGAGAGGATGTCCGGGGTGCGTAGGGTCTTTAATTATGCTGCCTGCTTTGCCGAGGCAGCGGGAAGTGTAGACAGAGTCAATGGATGGGAGGCGGGTTTGTGTGATGGATTGGGCTACATTCTTAACCTTTTGTAGTTCCTTATTGTCTTGTGCAGAGCAGGAGCCCAGACCAAGCTGTGGTACAACCAGAAACAATGCTTTCTACATTTTCAACCCTTTGTAGTTCTTTGTGGTCTTGGGCAGCCGGAAAGGATGATTTCTATGGTGCAGCTAAGGGTTAGGTGGATTGGCCATGCTAAATTGCCCCTTAGTGTCCAAAGATGTGTAGGTTAGGGGGATTGGTGGGTTATGAGATTGGGGCTCAGTGGGATGTTGTGTTGGAGAGTAGTTGTGGAGTTGATGGGCTGAATGGCTTCTTTCTGTGTTGTGGGGATTCTGTGATCCCCGATTTCTGTCCCTTTTACCCTTTCCAATTGCCTAGCCAATATCCAATTGCCTCACCATATGGCACAGGTGACTATGGCCTACCAAAGCAGTAGTTGATAGCTTGGTGGGACTGTCACTGGGCGGGCCCAGCAATCTCGGCTGACGCTCTGAAGGACATGGCTTCAAATCCCAGCTGGAAGAAACCCACGCAGACATGGGGAGAACATGCAGTCTCTACACAGACAGCAACCCAAGCAGGGAATCAAACCCGGATCCCTGGCGCTCTGAGACAGTAGTGTTAACCCACTGTGTCACCGTGCCCCCGGGAATCGAACCCGGGTCCCTGGCGCTGTGAGACAGTAGTGTTAACCCACTGTGTCACCGTGCCCCCGGGAATCGAACCCGGGTCCCTGGCTCTGTGAGACAGCAGTGTTAACCCACTGTGTCACCGTGCCCCCGGGAATCGAACCCGGGTCCCTGGCTCTGTGAGACAGCAGTGTTAACCCACTGTGTCACCGTGCCCCCGGGAATCGAACCCGGGTCCCTGGCGCTGTGAGACAGTAGTGTTAACCCACTGTGTCACCGTGCCCCCGGGAATCGAACCCGGGTCCCTGGCGCTGTGAGGCAGCAGTGCTAACCCACTGTGTCACCGTGCCCCCGGGAATCAAACCTGGATCCCTGGCGCTGTAAGGCAGCAGTGTTAACCCACTGTGTCACCGTGTCCCTGGGAATCGAACCCGGGTCCCTGGCACTGTGAGACAGCAGTGTTAACCCACTGTGTCAACGTGCCCCCGGGAATCGAACCCGGGTCGCTGGCGCTGTGAGGCAGCAGTGTTAACCCACTGTGTCACCGTGTCCCCGGGAATCGAACCCGGGTCCCTGGCGCTGTGAGGCAGCAGTGTTAACCCGCTGTGTCACCGTGCCCCCGGGAATCGAACCCGGGTCCCTGGCGCTGTGAGGCAGCAGTGCTAACCCACTGTGTCACCGTGCCCCCAGGCATCAAACCCGGATCCCTGGCGCTGTGAGGCAGCAGTGCTAACCCACTGTGTCACCATGCCCCCGGGAATCAAACCCAGGTCCCTGCCGCTGTGAGGCAGCAGTGCTAACCCACTGTGTCACCGTGTCCCCGGGAATCGAACCCGGGTCCCTGGCGCTGTGCGGCAGCAGTGCTAACCCACTGTGTCACCGTGCCCCCGGGAATCGAACCCGGGTCCCTGGCTCTGTGAGACAGCAGTGTTAACCCACTGTGTCACCATGCCCCCGGGAATCGAACCCGGGTCCCTGGCGCTGTGAGGCAGCAGTGCTAACCCACTGTGTCACCGTGCCCCCGGGAATCGAACCCGGGTCCCTGGCGCTGTGAGGCAGCAGTGCTAACCCACTGGATGAGGAAATGGCTGAGGCCTTGAATAACTTTTTTGCTTCTGTCTTCACGGAGGAGGACGCAAATAGTTTGCCGGGTGTTAACGATGGAAAGATGGTAGGAGTGGAGGGTCTGAATGAGATCATTGTTACTAGAGAGGCAGTGCTCGACAGACTGGAGGGACTGATGGTGGACAAGTCCCCAGGACCGGATGGAATGCATCCAAGAGTCCTGAAGGAAATGGCAGAGGTGATTGTGGATGCCTTGGTGATTATTTTCCAAACCTCGCTGGATTCCGGGGAAGTGCCGGAAGATTGGAAAACGGCTGATGTTATGCGGCTGTTTAAAAAGGGTAGCAGGCAAAAGGCAGGGAATTATAGGCCGGTTAGTTTAACGTCTGTTGTAGGAAAAATGCTTGAATCCGTCATCAAAGAGAAAATAGCGAGGCATCTTGAGAAGAATTGTTTGATAGAGCAGACGCACCATGGATTCGTTAAAGGGAAGTCGTGTCTGACGAATTTATTGGAATTCTACGAGGATGTGTCGAGTGCGGTGGTTAGAGGGGAACCGGTGGATGTGGCGTTTCTCGATTTTCAGAAGGCGTTTGATAAGGTGCCACACAAAAAGTTGTTACAGAAGGCCAGGGGGCATGGAGTTGGGGGTAAGGTGTTAGCCTGGATAGGGAATTGGCTGTCAAATAGGAGGCAGAGAGTGGGTGTCAATGGGTGCTATTCGGATTGGCGGTTGGTGACTAGTGGAGTGCCCCAGGGATCAGTGCTGGGGCCTCAGCTATTTACCATTTATATAGATGATCTGGAGGAGGGAGCCGAGTGTAAGGTGTTGAAATTTGCCGATGACACAAAGATAAGTGTGCGGAGGGTGTGGAAAGTCTGCAGAGGGATCTAGATAGGCTGAGTGAGTGGGCGAGGACCTGGGAGATGGAATACAATGTTGGCAAGTGTGAGGTTATCCACTTTGGTAGGAATAATAGTAGGAAGGACTGCTATTTACAGGGCGAAAAGCTGCAGCATGCTATGGTGCAGAGGGACCTGGGAGTCCTTGTTCACGAGTCGCAAAAACCCAGTCTACAGTTGCAGCAGGTGGTCAGGAAGGCAAATGGGATGCTGGCCTTCATAGCGAGGGGGATTGAATATAAAAGTAGGGAGGTCTTGCTGCAACTGTACAGGGCACTGGTGAGGCCGCAGCTGGAGTACTGTGTGCAGTTTTGGTCGCCGCACTTGCACAAGGATATTTTGGCCTTGGAGGGAGTGCAGAGGAGGTTCACTGGGGTTGAGCTATGAGGAGAGGCTGAATAGACTGGGCTTGTACTCGAAGTTTAGAAGGATGAGGGGGGATCTCATTCAGACGTATAACATGATGAAAGGGATGGATAGGGTAGAGGTGGAGAGGTTCTTCCCGGTCAGTAAGGACAGCAGGACTAGAGGGCACAGCCTCAAGATGGGGGGGGGGGGGGTGCAGGCAGTTTAGAACAGAGTTGAGGAGGAACTTCTTCACTCAAAGGGTGGTGAACCTCTGGAATTCTCTGCCCGTTGAAGTGGTGGAGGCTGCCTCGCTAAATATATTTAAGACGCAGGTAGATAGGTATTTGGTAGGCAAGGGGATGAAGGATTATGGGGAGAAAGCAGGAAAGTGGAACTGAGTCACGACAGATCAGCCATGATCTTATTGAATGGCGGGGCAGGCTCGAAGGGCTAGATGGCCTACTCCTGCTCCTGTTTCTTATGTTCTTATGTTCACTGTGTCACCGTGCCCCCGGGAATCAAACCCGGGTCCCTGGCTCTGTGAGGCAGCAGTGTTAACCCACTGTGTCACCGTGCCCCCAGGAATCGAACCCGGGTCCCTGGCTCTGTGAGACAGCAGTGTTAACCCACTGTGTCACCCTGTTCCGCAATGTGGAAACCATTAAAAGATGCCCTTCACTGTGTCGCTGGTGGAACTTGCAAGTTGAGCCACGTGCTTGTAACTCCGAACCCATATCTCAATCCCCAAAGCGAGTGAGTGACAACAGTGAGTAGTTGGATTACATCCACAAATAGCTCTGATCCGTGAAGCAAAATGTTTGTTTATGAGACAAATTCGTCAAACTCAAAAGAGGCTCCTGGCTTTGAAATGTTCAGGACGAGGATTTGAAAAACATGTTCCCCTGTTGTTTGTTTGGAATGCTTTTGAGGTTTGGGTTGGTGCAGCGTCCAATTGTACAGGGGCTGCAACAGCCTGCATTCATGTAGCGCCTTCAATAGGGCAAGCCATTCCAAGAATTGAAAGTTTATTTATGAGTCACAAATAAGCTTACGTTAACACTGCAATGAAGGGTGTCCTTGTGCAGGAATCTCAAGGAGTTTATGGAAGGAATTCCAGAGTTTGACCCCCCCCCCGCCCCCCCCCCCGCCCCCAAGGCAGCTGAAGGCACAGCTGCCCATGCTAGAGTGATGGGAATCGGGGGATGCTCACCAGGGACCCGGGTTCGATTCCCAGCTTGGGTCACCGTCTTTGTGGAGTCTGCATGTTCTCCCCATGTCTGTTTCAGAGAACATAGAACACTACAGCACAAACAGGCCCTTCTGCCCACAAGTTGCACTGATCATATCCCTACCTACCAGGCCTATCTATAATCCTCAATCCCATTAGATCCCATATACTCATCCAGAAGTCTTTTAAAAGACCCCAGTGAGTTCGCCTCTACCACCACCGACAGCAGCCGATTCCACTCACTCACCACCCTCTGAGTGAAACACTTACCCCTGACATCTCCTCTGTACCTGCTCCCCAGCACCTTAAATCTGTGTCCTCTTGTAGCGACCATTTCAGCCCTGGGAAATAGCCTCTGAGAATCCACCCTATCTATTCCTCTCAACATTTTATAAACCTCTATCAGGTCACCTCTCAACCTTCATCTCTCCAGGGAGAAGAGTCCCAGCTCCCTCAACCTATCTTCATAAGGCATGCCTCCCAGTCCAGGCAACATCCTTGTAAATCTCCTCTGCACCCTCTCAATAGCTTCCACATCTTTCTTGTAATGAGTGCTCCGGTTTCTTCCCACAGTCCGAAAGACGTGCTGGTTAGGGTGCATTGGTGTGCTAGATTCTCCCAGTGTAACCTGAACAGGCGCCAGAGTGCGGCAACTAGGGGAACTTCACGGTAACTTCATTGCAGTGTTAATGTCAGTCTTGTGGCAAGTACACTTTAGTTGTCAGGACTGGAGAAGGTTACAGAGATAGGGAGGGGGTGTAGGGGCTGGAGGAGGTTACAGAGATAGGGAGGAGATGTAGGGACTGGAGGAGGTTACAGAGATAGGGAGGGGGGTGCAGGGGGCTGGAGGAGGTTACAGAGATAGGGAGGGGGTGTAGGGGCTGGAGGAGGTTACAGAGATAGGAAGGGGGTGTAGGGGCTGGAGGAGGTTACAGAGATCGGGAGGAGTGTAGGGACTGGAGAAGGTTACAGAGATCGGGACGAGTGTAGGGGCTGGAGGAGGTTACAGAGATAGGGAGGAGATGTAGGGACTGGAGGAGGTTACAGAGATAGGGAGGGGGGTGCAGGGGGCTGGAGGAGGTTACAGAGATAGGGACGGGGTGTAGGGGCTGGAGGAGGTTACAGAGATAGGGAAGGGGCGTTTGGGCTGGAGGAGGTTACAGAGATAGGGAGGAGATGTAGGGGCTGGAGGAGGTTACAGAGATAGGGAGGGGGTGTAGTGGCTGGAGGAGGTTACAGAGATAGGGAGGGGGTGTAGGGGCTGGAGGAGGTTACAAAGATAGGGAGGGGGTGTATGGGCTGGAGGAGGTTACAGAGATAGGGAGGAGATGTAGGGGCTGGAGGAGGTTACAGAGATAGGGAGGAGATGTAGGGGCTGGAGGAGGTTACATAGATAGGGAGGAGATGTAGGGGCTGGAGGAGGTTACAGAGATAGGGAGGGGGGGTGTAGGGGACTGGAGGAGGTTACAGAAATAGGAGATGTAGGGGCTGGAGGAGGTTACAGAGATAGGGAGGGGGTGTAGGGGCTGGAGGGGGTTACAGAGATAGGGAGGGGGTGTAGGGACTGGAGGAGGTTACAGAGATAGGGAGGGGGTGTAGGGACTGGAGGAGGTTACAGAGATAGGGAGGGGGTGTCGGGGCTGGAGGGGGTTACAGAGATGGGGAGGGTTGGAGAGGTTATGAAGTGATTTAAACATGAGGATGTTAAAATGGATGTATTGGCAGTTATAGGGAGCAGTGTAGGTCAGAAGGTGATGTGTGAACAGGGACTTGGTGTGAGTTGGTGAAGATTTCTTGTTGAGCAGTGAGTCTGCTCTCTCTCTCTCGCTGTCTCTCTCTCTGAGCAGTGAGTCTGCTCTCTCTCTCTCTCTCTGAGCAGTGAGTCTGCTCTCTCTCTCTCTCTCTGAGCAGTGAGTCTGCTCTCTCTCTCTCTCTCTCTGAGCAGTGAGTCTGCTCTCTCTCTCTCGCTGTCTCTCTCTCTGAGCAGTGAGTCTGCTCTCTCTCTCTCTGAGCAGTGAGTCTGCTCTCTCTCTCTGAGCAGTGAGTCTGCTCTCTCTCTCTCTGAGCAGTGAGTCTGCTCTCTCTCTCTCTCTCTCTCTGAGCAGTGAGTCTGCTCTCTCTCTCTCTCTCTGAGCAGTGAGTCTGCTCTCTCTCTCTCTCTCTGAGCAGTGAGTCTGCTCTCTCTCTCTCTTTCTCTCTGTCTCTCTCTGAGCAGTGAGTCTGCTCTCTCACTCTCTCTCTCGCTCACTCTCTCTGTCTCTGAGCAGTGAGTCTGCTCTCTCTCTCTCTGAGCAGTGAGTCTGCTCTCTCTCTCTCTCTGTCTCTCTCTGAGCAGTGAGTCTGCTCTCTCTCTCTCTCTCTGAGCAGTGAGTCTGCTCTCTCTCTGTCTGAGCAGTGAGTCTGCTCTCTCTCTCTCTCGCTCTCTCTCTCTGAGCAGTGAGTCTGCTCTCTCGCTCTCTCTCTCTCGCTCGCTGTCTCTCTCTCTGAGCAGTGAGTCTGCTCTCTCTCTCTCTCTGAGCAGTGAGTCTGCTCTCTCTCTCTCTGAGCAGTGAGTCTGCTCTCTCTCTCTCTGAGCAGTGAGTCTGCTCTCTCTCTCTCTCGCTCTCTCTCTCTCTCTGAGCAGTGAGTCTGCTCGCTCTCTCTGAGCAGTGAGTCTGCTCGCTCTCTCTGAGCAGTGAGTCTGCTCGCTCTCTCTGAGCAGTGAGTCTGCTCGCTCTCTCTGAGCAGTGAGTCTGCTCGCTCTCTCTGAGCAGTGAGTCTGCTCGCTCTCTCTGAGCAGTGAGTCTGCTCGCTCTCTCTGAGCAGTGAGTCTGCTCGCTCTCTCTGAGCAGTGAGTCTGCTCGCTCTCTCTGAGCAGTGAGTCTGCTCGCTCTCTCTGAGCAGTGAGTCTGCTCGCTCTCTCTGAGCAGTGAGTCTGCTCGCTCTCTCTGAGCAGTGAGTCTGCTCGCTCTCTCTGAGCAGTGAGTCTGCTCGCTCTCTCTGAGCAGTGAGTCTGCTCTCTCTCTCTCTCTGAGCAGTGAGTCTGCTCTCTCGCTCTCTCTGAGCAGTGAGTCTGCTCTCTCGCTCTCTCTCTCTCTCTCTCTGAGCAGTGAGTCTGCTCGCTCTCTCTGAGCAGTGAGTCTGCTCGCTGTCTCTGAGCAGTGAGTCTGCTCTCTCTCTCTGAGCAGTGAGTCTGCTCTCTCTCTCTCTCTGAGCAGTGAGTCTGCTCTCTCGCTCTCTCTGAGCAGTGAGTCTGCTCTCTCTCTCTCTCTGAGCAGTGAGTCTGCTCTCTCTCTCTCTCTGAGCAGTGAGTCTGCTCTCTCGCTCTCTCTGAGCAGTGAGTCTGCTCTCTCGCTCTCTCTCTCTCTCTCTCTGAGCAGTGAGTCTGCTCGCTCTCTCTGAGCAGTGAGTCTGCTCGCTGTCTCTGAGCAGTGAGTCTGCTCTCTCTCTCTCTCTGAGCAGTGAGTCTGCTCGCTCTCTCTGAGCAGTGAGTCTGCTCGCTCTCTCTGAGCAGTGAGTCTGCTCGCTCTCTCTGAGCAGTGAGTCTGCTCGCTCTCTCTGAGCAGTGAGTCTGCTCGCTCTCTCTGAGCAGTGAGTCTGCTCGCTCTCTCTGAGCAGTGAGTCTGCTCTCTCGCTCTCTCTGAGCAGTGAGTCTGCTCTCTCGCTCTCTCTGAGCAGTGAGTCTGCTCTCTCGCTCTCTCTGAGCAGTGAGTCTGCTCTCTCGCTCTCTCTGAGCAGTGAGTCTGCTCTCTCGCTCTCTCTCGCTCTCTCTCTCTCTCTCTGAGCAGTGAGTCTGCTCTCTCTCTGAGCAGTGAGCCTGCTCTCTCTCTCTCTCTCTCTCTCGCTCTCTCTCGCTCTCTCTGAGCAGTGAGTCTGCTCGCTCTCTCTGAGCAGTGAGTCTGCTCTCTCGCTCTCTCTGAGCAGTGAGCCTGCTCTCTCTCTCTCTCTCTCTCTCGCTCTCTCTCTCTCTCTCTCTCTCTGAGCAGTGAGTCTGCTCTCTCTCTCTCTCTGAGTGTGCGGTTCTACTTCCCCACTGACTGTCTCATTAACCGTAAAAAATAATAAGCAGCTTCAGCTCATTGCAAAGGCCACAGAGAGGAAGAATGAACAACAGTTCCTTTCAGCACCCCCCAGGACAACCCAAGGCTCAGTGCAGGCAGTGACGTACTCTCTGAAAGGTACTCGCCGTTCAAACGTAGGAAACGCAGCAGCCGATTTGTGCACAGCAAGATCCCATAGAAGCAGCTGTGACAATATCCCAGATTATTTGTCTTCTTTGTGATGTTCGCTAAAGGATAAATGTTGGTTCCAGGACACTGGGAGCATGCCGCCCCCCATCCCCCCCTGCCTGCCCCCCCCCCCCCCCCCTCCAGCTCTCCTCCTTGAAATACACACCACAGAGGGCCTGGTTTGATGTCCCACCCTGAAAGACAGTGCCTCTGACAGTGCGGCACTCACTCAGCACTGACCCTCCCACAGTGTGGCACACCCTCAGCACTGACCCTCCGACAGTGCAGCGCTCCCTCAGCGCTGACCCTCCCACAGTGCGGCTCCCTCAGCACTGACCCTCCGACAGTGCGGTGCTCCCTCAGCGCTGACCCTCCCACAGTGCGGCGCTCCCTCAGCACTGACCCTCCCACAGTGCGGCGCTCCCTCAGCACTGACCCTCCCACAGTGCGGCGCTCCCTCAGCACTGACCCTTCCACAGTGCGGCGCTCCCTCAGCACTGACCCTCCCACAGTGCGGCGCTCCCTCAGCACTGACCCTCCCACAGTGCGGCGCTCCCTCAGCACTGACCCTCCCTCAGTGAGGTGCTCCCTCAGCACTGACCCTCCCACAGTGCGGTGCTCCTTCAGCACTGACCCTCCCGCAGCGCAACCCTACCACAGTGCAGCGCTCCCTCAGCACTGACCCTCCCTCAGTGTGGCGCTCCCTCAGCACTGACCCTCCCTCAGTGTGGCGCTCCCTCAGCACTGACCCTCCCACAGTGCGGCGCTCCTTCAGCACTGACCCTCCCGCAGCGCAGCCCTCCCACAGTGCGGCGCTCCCTCAGCACTGACCCTCCCACAGTGCGGCGCTCCCTCAGCACTGACCCTCCCTCAGTGTGGCGCTCCCTCAGCACTGACCCTCCCACAGTGCGGCGCTCCTTCAGCACTGACCCTCCCGCAGCGCAGCCCTCCCACAGTGCGGCGCTCCCTCAGCACTGACCCTCTGACTTTGCAGCACTCCATGAGTACTAATTCTCCAACAGTGTGACCGCGCTCCCTCGATGAAGGCGGCTCCCAACAACACTCGAGAAACTCGACACCATCCAGGACAACGCAGCCCCACTCGATCGACACACTAACCACAAACACTCACTCCCTCCATCACCGATACAGTGACAGCTGTGAGTACCATCTACAAGATGCACTACAGCGATTTGCCAAGGCTCCTTCAACAGCACCTTCCAAACCCACCACCTCTACCACCTAGAAGGACAAGGAGGGGGCAGCAGACACATGGGGAACACCACCACCTGCAAGTTCCCCTCCGAGCCACTCACTATCCCGACTTGGAAATATTTGATTTAACTTAGTATTGCCACATATATTGTCCTCCCCTCGTGTCTGCGTGGGTTTCCTCCCACAGCCGGTGGGCTGGGTGGATTGGCCATGCTAAATTGACCCTTAGTGTCCAAAGATGTGCAGGTTAGGGTGGATTGGCCATGCTAAATTGCCCCTTAGTGTCCAAAGATGTGTAGGTTAGGTGGATTGGCCATGCTAAATTGCCCCTTAGTGTCCAAAGATGTGCAGGTTAAGGTGGATTGGCCATGCTAAATTGCCCCTTAGTGTCCAAAGATGTGTAGGTTAGGTGGATTGGCCATGCTAAATTGCCCCTTAGTGTCCAAAGATGTGCAGGTTAGGGTGGATTGGCCATGCTAAATTGCTCCTTAGTGTCCAAAGATGTGTAGGTTAGGTGGATTGGCCATGCTAAATTGCCCCTTAGTGTCCAAAGATGTGCAGGTTAGGGTGGATTGGCCATGCTAAATTGCTCCTTAGTGTCCAAAGATGTGTAGGTTAGGTGGATTGGCCATGCTAAATTGCCCCTTAGTGTCACGGGGAATTTGCAGGGTAAATGCATGGAGCAAAGGCCGAGGTGGGAGTGTGATCGGTGTAGACTTGATGGGCTGAATGGCCTCCTTCTGCACTGTATATGATTGCATAATAATGGACCCTGAGCCACCTTTCCGTTCCTCAGCTTGGAAATCAGGAACTGTCCCTCCACTTTGAGCTATGGGATGGATAATCAGAATCTCCCTACATCCCGGGGTCAGAGACACAGCAGCTGATGACATAGGCGTCATCTCAGTGGCAACCCCAGCTCCACATTGCCATACATCTGGGAGCCCCCGAGCATCACCCCTCCACTCAGCTCCAGCAGTCACTTGTTTACCTTCTGGAGCATCGGCACGCTGTTACCCACAGCGGCCCGAGCTGGCTGACCTGGGGAAGGAGGGCAGTGATATATTGTTGGGTCAGTTCAGTAACCCAGGCTGGAATCTATTGTCAGGGAGTGGGGGTGGGGGGAGAGACAGGCTGTGTGAACTGATCTGTGCTCACACTCAGGAAGGAATGCAGCCCCACAGACACACACGCGCACACACACACTCTCTCACACATACACACACACTCTCACTCTCTCTCTCTCACACACACATACACACACTTCCTCGTGCTCAAAGATTGGACACATTGAGAGACATGGGATCATTCCTGCAGATGTGCGAGTTTATTCATCACAGGAAACCATAAATACACGGTGAGGGCCCCCTCCACGTAGAGACACCATGTAGTTATCAGTCCCACCATGCTTGCCGACACAGAGTTGCAGCTGTTGATACAGCAGTTGTCCTGTGCACAAATATTGGTTTTCTGTTATCCCTCCGAGGGTTCAAATGTCTCTCTCACTGCTTCCCCCGAAAATGTTTTCAATCCAATCCTTTAAATCCCCTCTCCCAGCCCTGGGAGCTGCAGTCATGTCCCAGAAAAAAGCCCGCACTCCGTGAGACTCTCATTCTATCTTTTACTCTGTTCAATGCTTTTACAACTCTATTCTAACCCTTTAAAACTCTTTTTGATTTGATCTGATTTCTTGAGTCAGTTGATTTGATTTATTTTTGGCACATGTACTGGGATACAGTAAAAAGTATTGTTTCTTGCGTGCTATACAGACAAAGCATACTGTTCATAGGGAAGGAAAGGAGAGGGTATAGAATGTAACGTTACAGTCACAACGAGGGTGTAGAGAAAGATCAGCTTAATGCGAGGTAGGTCCATTCAAAAGTCTGACAGCAGCAGGGAAGAAGCTGTTCTGGTGTCAGTTTACACACGACAGACCTCAGAGTTTTGTATGGTCTTCCTGACGGAAGAAGGTTTATTTTACAAAGATTATTTATTTATTAGTCACAAGTAAGGCATACATTAACACTGCAGTGAAGTTACTGCGAAAATCCCCAAGTCGTCAAACTTTGGCGCTTGTTCGGGTCAAAGCACCCTCACCAGCATGTCTTTCAGACTGTGGGAGGAAACCGGAGCACCCGGAGGAAACCCACGCAGACACGGGGAGAACGTGCAGAATCCACACAGACGGTCACCCAAGCCGGGAATCGAACCCGGGTCCCTGGTGCTTTAAGGCAGCAGTGCTAACCTACTGTGCTGGTGGAAGAGAGAATGTCCGGGGTGCATGGGACGTCCTTAATTTGCTTTTCCTGAGGCAGTGGGAAGTGTAGACAAAGTCAGTGGATGGGAGGCTGGTTTGCGTGATGGACTGGGCCTTTGTAGTTCCTTGTGGTCTTGGGCAGAGCAGGAGCCCATACCAAGCTGTGATACAACCAGAAAGAATGCTTTCTATGGGGCATCTGTAAAAATTGGTGAGAATTATAGCGGACGTCTCAAATTTTCTTAGCCTACTGAGAAAGTAGTGGCGTTGGTGGGCACGATTCAGTAAACATTCCCATGAGGAGAGTTCGCTATGACAATCCGGTGAATCCTCACCACCGTCACAATTGTTCGTAAAACTTAGGAGCAGAATTAGGCCACTCAGCCCATCGAGTCTGCTCTGCCATTCAATCATGGCTGATATTTTTCTCATCCCCATTCTCCTGCCTTTTCCCCATACTCCCTGATCCCCTTATTAATCAAGAACCTATATATCTCTGTCTTAAAGACACTCAGTGACCCGGCCTCCACAGCCTTCTGCAGCAAAGAGTTCCACAGATTCCCCACTCTCTGGCTGAAGAAATTCCCCCTCATCTCTGTTTTAAAGGATCGTCCCTTTAGCCTGAGGTTGTGCCCTCTGGTTCTAGTTTTTCCTACTAGTGGAAACATCCTTTTGATTTGATTTAATTCATTAATGTCACATGTATTTGGATACAGTGAAAAGTATTGTTTCTTGCGCGCTACTCGGACAAAACATATTGTTCATAGAGAAGGGAAGGAGTGCAGAATGTAGTGTTACAGTAACAGCTAGGGTGTAGAGAAAGATCAGTTTAATGCGAGTTAAGTACACTTAAAAAGTCTGACAGCAGCAGGGAAGAAGCTGTTCTTGAGCCGGTCGGTCCGTGACCTCAGACTTCTGTATCTTTTTCCTGATGGAAGAAGGTGGAAGAGAGAATGTCCAGGGTGCATGGGGCCCTTAATTATGCTGGCTGCTTTTCCCTGAGGCAGTGGGAAGTGTAGACAGAGTCAATGGATGGGAGGCTGGTTTGCATGATGGATTGGGCTACATTCACGACCCTTTGTAGTTCCTTGTGGTCTTGGGAAGAGCAGGAGCCCAGACCAAGCTGTGATACAACCAGAAAATGCTTTCTATGGGACATCTGTAAAAGTTGGTGAGAGTCGTAGTGGACATGCTAAATTTCCATAGTCTTCTGAGAACGTAGAGGTGTTGATGGGGCTTTCTTAACTATAGTGTCGGCAAGGGGGGGACCAGGACAGGCTGTTGGTGATCTGGACACCAAAAAACCTGAAGCTGTCGACCCTTTCTATTTTGTCACCATTGATGTTGACAGGGGCATGTTCTCCTTTACACTTCCTGAAGTAGTGAAATCCTCTCTACATGCACTCTATCCAGGCTTCGCACTATCCTGTAAGTTTCTCCCGGTAGCAGAACAGTTCTATCTGTCTGAAGATCATGGAGATAATGTCACTTTGATGACATGGGGTGGGAGGGTGGCGGGGGGAGGAGGGGAGGGAGTGGTGGACAGCTCCTTTCAAGTGTTCATGTGTGCAGACCAACGGCAACTCCTAATCATGATCAAGTGTGGAATTTGTCTGCGAGACCAGTGTGAGAGCTGGAATCCCGGATCCCTGCACATTCAAATCTAACGTCCATCATAAGTTTTAGCAGTTCTCATTTCCCTCAGAGGAACTGACCACCATAAATGATGTCAGAGCTTATCTGTGGCTTCACTAGCTTTTGAGATCTCAGCGCTCCTCCGATTCTGGCCTCTTGTGCAGCCTCCTGATTTCTATCACTTTACCATTGGCAGTCATTACATCTGGGGAGGCCCTTAGCTCTGGAATTCCCTAAACCTCCTCCCTCCCTCCTTTAAGTTGCTCTTGATGTGGAGATGACTGGGCTGGGCACAGTAAAAAGTCTCTCAACAGGTTAAAGTCCAACAGGTTAATTCATTAGCACGAGCTTTAGGAGCGTTTTCCCTTCATTGGGTGAGTGAAAAGTTTGGTTCACAAACGCAGCATATATAGACAGACTCAATTACAAGATAATGGTTGGAATGTGAGTCTTAACAGATAATCAAGTCTTAAAGGTACAGACAGTGTGAGTGGAGAGAGGGTTAAGCACAGGTTAAAAAGATGTGTGTCCAGACGGAACAGTTAGTGAGATTTTACAAACCCAGGCAAGTCTTGGGGGTTACAGATAGTGTGACATGAACCCAAGATCCCAGTTGAGGCTATCCTCGTGTGTGGAACTTGGCTGTCAGTCTCTGCTCAGTGACTCTGCGCTGTCGTGTGTCGTGAAGGCCACCTTGGAGAACGCTTACCCGAAGATCAGAGGCTGAATACCCGTGACTGCTGAAGTGTTCACCAACTGGAAGGGAACAGTCTTGCCTGGTGATTGTCGAGCGGTGTTCATACATCTGTTGTGGTGTCTGCATGGTCTCCCCAATGTACTGTGCTTCAGGACATCCTTTCCTGCAGCGTATCAGGCAGACAACGTTGGCAGAGTTGCAAGAGTATGTACCGTGTACCTGGTGGAGAAGGCCCAGTGTTGGGAGTGAGCTGCAGTCACCTTCCCTAATATCTCCTTACAGTGCTGAGTGCCACCTCTCAAGTACTATCTGCATTTTTGATCTCCTTATTTCAAGAAGGATGTAAATGTATTGGAAGCAGTTCTAATAGATTGTTACCTGGAATGAGTGGGATGTCTAATGTGGAAAAGTCAGACTGACTGGGATTATTTCCACTGGAATCAAAAGAGAAAATGCTGGAAAATCTCAGCAGGTCTGGCAGCATCTGTAAGGAGAGAAAAGAGCTGACGTTTTGAATCCCAATGACTCTTTGTCAAAGCCAATTGTTTCCACTGGACTTTAGGAGAGTTGGGGGTTGGTGGTGGATTCGATTGAAGCAGCTAAGATCCTGAACAGGTTCGACAAAGTTTGATTTGGTTTATTACTGTCACATGTATTGGGATACAGTGAAAAGTTGCGCGCTATACAGACAAAACATAGAGAAGGAAAGGAGAGGGTGCAGAATGTAGTGTTACAGTCACAGCGAGGGTGTAGAGAAAGATCAACTTAATGCGAGGCAGCTCCATTCAAAAGTCTGACAGCAGCAGGGAAGAAGCTGTTCTTGAGTCGGTTGGTACGTGACCTCAGACTTTTGTATCTTTTTCCCGATGGAACAAGGTGGAAGAGAGAATGTCCGGGGCGTGTGGGGTCCTTAATTATGCTGGCTGCTTTTCCCGAGGCAGCGGGAAGTGTAGACAGAGTCAATGGATGGGAGATTTTGAGTGATGGATTGGGCTACATTCGCAATTCTTTGTCGTTTCTTGCAATCTTGGACAGAGCAGGAGCCCATACCAAGCTGCTGTGCTCCCACTTTATACATTTTGTCTGAGGACACTGCTGTGTCCTGGAATGTTGTGAGATTCAAACCCAGGTGACCAGGGCATTACCCAGAGTGGCTGGATTACGAATCCAGTGACACTACCACTGCGCCACTGTCTCATCTGCTTTTCCCTGGTTGATGCTGAGCTCCCTGATTGTCTCACCAGGGAGAAAACTCGGGTGTAGCATTTCGGCTGAATGACCCTTCTCCGCATCCCCCCACCCCCCAGACAATCGTCAATCTGGACCTGAGGGAGTGCTGCACTGTCGGAGGTGCCATGCTTTGAGGTAGAGGTTAAACCAACTCTCCAAGGTGGGAAGCAGTCGGGAAAAGCAGGCGATACAGGTCATTATCACAGTGCTGCATGCGGGATCTTGCTGTGCACAAGTCAACTGCCTTCTGGGCAACAGGGGTGACAGTTGCATTGGCTGGGGGGATGGTCAGCGCTGATGTTAGTGCTGAAATGTGAGAGGTGTTGTTAGCAGAAGTTAAGCGAGGGATGGACATGTTACCAGTTCACAAGCTGACTGTGATTTTCCCACAGCAGGGTAATGCTATCAGTTATTAATAAACCCTTTGCTCTGATAAATTAACCTGATTCCTGAATGTTGTGACCAACTGGATAATGCCAAGGAGGCTCTGCCAACTGTTGATCTGGCAATTAATTGCACAGCAGTTGCGGCTGCCAAATTTAACACAGGATTAAAGTCAGAGCATTGTCTGGTTCAATGTGTGGCTTTTTACACAGAACTTATCTTCAGTACGAATTCTGCCACTGTTACACAATACATCTTCACTCCCTCCGAGATCTCCCTTTCTTATCTTCACTGCCCTAGGATTTTCAACTCCCACCGTGACGTGATGGATGCAGGGAACTAACCAAATGTCCCCCCATCAAACACGGGGTTAGATACAGAGTAAAACTCCCTCTACACTGTCCCCCATCAAACACTCCCAGGACAGGTACAGCACGGGGTTAGATACAGAGTAAAACTCCCTCTACACTGTCCCCCATCAAACACTCCCAGGACAGGTACAGCACGGGGTTAGATACAGAGTAAAGCTCCCTCTACACTGTCCCCCCATCAAACAGTCCCAGGACAGGTACAGCACGGGGTTAGATACAGAGTAAAGCTCCCTCTACACTGTCCCCCATCAAACACTCCCAGGACAGGTACAGCACGGGGTTAGATACAGAGTAAAGCTCCCTCTACACTGTCCCCCCATCAAACACTCCCAGGACAGGTACAGTATGGGGTTAGATACAGAGTAAAGCTCCCTCTACACTGTCCCCATCAAACACTCCCAGGACAGGTACAGCACGGGGTTAGATACAGAGTAAAGCTCCCTCTACACTGTCCCCCCATCAAACACTCCCAGGACAGGTACAGCACGGGGTTAGATACAGACTAAAGCTCCCTCTACACTGTCCCCATCAAACACTCCCAGGACAGGTACAGCACGGGGTTAGATACAGAGTAAAGCTCTCTCTACACTGTCCACCCATCAAACACTCCCAGGACAGGTACAGCATGGGGTTAGATACAGAGTAAAGCTCCCTCTACACTGTCCCCCATCAAACACTCCCAGGACAGGTACAGCACGGGGTTAGATACAGACTAAAGCTCCCTCTACACTGTCCCCATCAAACACTCCCAGGACAGGTACAGCACGGGGTTAGATACAGAGTAAAGCTCTCTCTACACTGTCCACCCATCAAACACTCCCAGGACAGGTACAGCATGGGGTTAGATACAGAGTAAAGCTCCCTCTACACTGTCCCCCCATCAAACACTCCCAGGACAGGTACAGCACGGGGTTAGATACAGAGTAAAGCTCCCTCTACACTGTCCCCCCATCAAACACTCCCAGGACAGGTACAGCACGGGGTTAGATACAGAGTAAAGCTCCCTCTACACTGTCCCCATCAAACACTCCCAGGACAGGTACAGCACGGGGTTAGATACAGACTAAAGCTCCCTCTACACTGTCCCCATCAAACACTCCCAGGACAGGTACAGCACGGGGTTAGATACAGAGTAAAGCTCCCTCTACACTGTCCCCCATCAAACACTCCCAGGACAGGTACAGCACGGGGTTAGATACAGAGTAAAGCTCCCTCTACACTGTCCCCCCATCAAACACTCCCAGGACGGGTACAGCACGGGGTTAGATACAGAGTAAAGCTCCCTTTACACTGTCCACGTATTTAAACACTCCCAGGAGAGGTAGAGCACGGGGTGTAAAAGTCTCCCTCCTTTCCGCTTAGAGTTCTTTAGGCTGTGGTTCAGCTGGGTCTACAGTGAGTGTTAATGAAGATGTCTTTGAGGAGGTTTTATGGTCCTATCCTATGCCGAATTGGATCTGGGTTAGGCAGCATTGTTCGTTGAATGCCAGTGTTGTCCAGGAGAACTCCTTGCTCTTCCAAAAATGTGGCATGTGATCCTTTATGTCCTCTTCAGACACGCTGACGTGGCCTGAGTTTAATACCCGCAGGCCAACACCTCCAGCATCGCTTGATATTTTGGGTCCCAAACGCAGTGTTTACCACATTGAGACAGAGCGACTTGCATCTGTAAAGCGCCTTTTACACCCTCAGGGTTTCCCTCAGCTCCTCCATGCCAATGAGGTACATCTGACATCCAGTCATTGAAATTCCACAGCATAACAAAAGGCCCTTGGTCCATCGTGTTTATGCTGGCCCTAAGACAAACTGGCCAGCCCAATCCCGCCTTCTAGCCTTCATCCCTTAGCCCCACAGGTTACCCCTCCGGAGGTACATATACAGACATCTTTTTAATGAGTTAAGGGTCTCTGCTTCCATTCCCCTTGCAGTCTGTGAGTCCCTGACTGCCCCCGCCCAAAACCCGTCTGGGTAGAAACATCCTTCCTCATCTCCCCCTCTAACCTCTCTGCCAATCACTTTGAACATTGAGCATCTGACACAGTGGTTAGCACTGCTGCCTCACGGCGCCGAGACCTGGGTTCAATTCCAGCCTCAGGTGGCTGTCTGTGTGGATTCTGCACATTCTCCCCATGTCTTTGTGGGTTTCCTCTGGGTGCTTAAGTTTCCTCTCTCAGTTGAAAGATGTGCGAGTTAGGTGGATTGTCCATGTTAAATTGCCCCTTAGTGTCCAAAGATGTGCGGGTTAGGTGGATTGGCCATGCTAAATTGCCCCTTAGCATCCAAAGATGTGTGATATATGTGGGGTTATGGGGGCGTAGGGCCTGAGTATGATGCTTTACCCGGGAGTTGTTGCAGACTCAATTGACAGAAGGTCAGGATTCTATGAAATTTGTGCGCAGTAAGCTCCCCGTACAGTATGATAATGCTGAGGCTTCAATGTAGATTGAGGGTTAAATACCGGGGAGAACTCCCCCATGCCCTCTTCCAGGGATAGCCCTGGCTATCTGAGAGGCTGACGGGGTCTCGATTTCATTACTGTTGTGCCACAACTATCTTGTGCTCGGGTCTGTGGGAAGATTTAACACAGGGGTGGGCTATTCGTAATCACAAGGGGTTTCTGTGATAAGAAGGTAAAGAGACAGTGTTTCCTCAGTGTCAGTAACCAGAGGGGACACAGATTGAAGAGAATTGGGAAAAGAACTGGAGGGAGAGATGAAGAGAATGATTTTTGTGAGTTGTTGTGATCTGGAAGGTGCTGCTTCATTGGTTTAATGAAGGAAATCTGCCGTCCTTACCCCGGTCTGGTCTACATGTGACCCCAGAGACACAGCAATGTGGTTGACTCTCAACTGCCCTCCAAGGGCAACTAGGGATGGGCAATAAATGCTGGCCCAGCCAGGGATACCCATGTCCCAGGAATGAATAAAGAAATTGGAGAAATACTCATGAAGAAGAAATTTGCAGTGATATGGGGAGGAACTAATTCGATCATTCAGACAAAGAACCAGTACAGGCACAGTGGGCCGAAAGGCCTCTCCTTACACTTTGTCGTCTCAGATTTCAGTCCCATTCTCAGATACAGTATTCCGTGTTTGCACTTGCCTCTCTGAGCTGAGAGCATCCCAAAGCAGTAAGTTGAAGAATGCACGTTAAATTCACGCGGAAGTTTGGGGACATTGCTTGGGAAGTTTATGGCACAGCAGTTCAAGGAAGGGTTCTGTCAGCAGCCACCCCTGTGTCTCCCCTCACACACCAGATACAAACGGTGGTGGGCATTTTATGACAGTTTAAATAGCTGGAATGTGCTCTCAGGCACTTAGACCCCTGTCGTAATGAGGGGTGGTGAAGAGATGATAGATGTTGGTGGCAAAGGATTTGAATGCATTTGGCAGCTGTGTGTGTGTGTCTGTGTGTGTGTGTTGCGTGTCTATGTGGGTGTGTGTGTGTGTCTGTGTCTGTGTGGGGATGTGTGTCTGTGTCTGTGGGGATGTGTGGGTGTGTGTCTGTGTCTGTGTGGGTGTGTGTCTGTGTGGGGGTGTGTGTGTCTGTGTAGGTGGGTGTGCACGCCGTCACAAGAATTGAATGCTCCATGCACCTCAGCAATGTGAGGTAACTCATGCACACTGTTTGTGCTCAGAACTCTCCACGCACCTAAAGAAGGAACATCCTTCTGAAAACCAGTGGCGTTCACTACGATATCTACATTAACGATATGTTTTAGTTGGAGCTCAATGTCACATGTGGAATGGAGAATCCATTTCACAATGAGGCCCCTCTCTTTGGGCCAAGTCCATGCTATTGCTACCTCTGCTCCTGATGTTGAGTTGGGGGCAGGTACTTCCATTTTCCATTTTCACCTGGTCTTGATTCTTTCGGCCTGTGATTCCCTTTGATTTGATTTGATTGGATTTACTATTGTCACATGTATTGGGACAGAGTGAAAAGTATTGTTTCTTTTGCATTATACAGACAAAGCATACCATTCATAGACAAGGAAAGGAGAGGGTGCAGAATGTAGTGTTACAGTCATAGCGAGGGCATAGAGAAAGATCATCTTAATGTGAGGTAGGTCCATTCAAAAGTCTGACAGCAGCAGGGAAGAAGCTGTTCTTAAGTTGGTTGGTTCGTGACCTCAGGCTTTTGTATCTTTTTCCCAATGGAAGAAGGTGGAAGAGAGAATGTCCGGGCTGCGTGGGGGGTCCTTGATTATACTGGCTGCTTTTCCCGAGGCAGCGGGAGGTGTAGACAGAGTCAATGGATGGGAGGCTTGTTTGCCTGATGGATTGGGCTACATTCACAACCCTTTATAGTTCCTTGTGGTCTTGGGCAGAGCAGGAGCCCATACCAAGCTGTGATACAACCAGAAAGGATGCTTTCTATGGTGCATCTGTAAAAGGTGGTGAGAGTCGTAGCTGACATGCCAAATTTCCTTAGTCTTCTGAGAAAATGGAGGTGTTGGTGGGGCTTTCTTAACTATGGTGTGGGCGTGGGGGGGACCAGGACAGGTTGTTTATGACCTGGACACCTAAAAACTTGAAGCTCTCGACCCTTTCTACTTCGTCCCCATTGATGTAAACAGGGGCATGTTCTCCTTTACACTTCCTGAAGTCGATGAGAATCTCCTTTGTTTTGTTGACATTGAGGGAGAGATTATTGTCCCCGCACCAGTTCACCAGATTCTCGACCTCATTCCTGTACTCTGTCTCGTTAATGGCCATTCTGAATCAGAGACCAGTGAGGGGAGGCAATGGCCTAGTCGTATGATCACTAAATTGTTAATCCAGAAACTCAGCTAATGTTCTGGGGGTTCAAATCCCACCACGGCAGATGGTGGAATCTGAATTCAATAAAAAAAATCTGGAATTAAGAATCTACTGATGACCCATTGTCGGAAAAACCCATCTGGTTCCCTTTAGGGAAGGAAATCTGTTTACATGTGACTCCAGAGACACAGCAATGTGGTTGTCTCTCAACTGCCCTCCAACGGCAACAAGGATGGGCAATAAATGCTGGCCCAGTCAGAGACACCCGTGTCCCAGGGATGAGCAAAGAGAAGAAGGGATGGATTGGCAGCAGCTTCAGTCCCACAAGGTCTTGGCCCATTCCTCATAAAAACATAAGAACTCGGAGCAGGAGTGGGCCATTCGGCCCCTCGAGCCTGCTCCACCATTCAATAAGATCATGGCTGATCTTTTCATGGACTCAGCTCCACTTACCCACCCGCTCACCATAACCCTTAACTCCTTTACTGTTCAAAAATCTATCTATCCTTGCCTTAAAAACATTCATGAAACATTCCCTGTTTCTCTGGGCAGGGAATTCCACAGATTTCCAACTCCTTGGGTGAAGAAATTCCTCCTCAACTCAGTCCTAAATCTGCTCCCCCTTATTTTGAGGCCATGCCCCCTAGTTCTAGTTTCACCCGCCAGTGGAAACAACTTCCCTGCTTCTATCTTATCGATTCCCTTCATCATCTTATATGTTTCTATAAGATCTCCCCTCATTCTTCTGAATTCCAATGAGTATAGCCCCAGTCTATTCATCTTCGTAAGACGACCAAAGATCTGCAGGTTAGGTGCATTGGCCGTGCTAATTTGCCCCTTTGTGTCAGGGGTAAATGGGGATTGGGTCTGGGTGGGATTGTGGTTGGTGCAGACTCGATGGGCTGAATGGCCTCCTTCTGCACTAGAGGATTCTGTGATCAAAAAGACAGCTCAGTCCGTCAGAGGGAGCTACCTAAGGGTGAGATTCCCCTCGATTATAGGGGACTGGCGCAGTGAATTAGTCTCTGACCTCTTCATGTCAGGTTGTTAGTAAATTTAAAACAATTACAGGCCATCCTAAAACACTTCACAGCCAGTGCAGTGCAGTACTTTTTGAAGTGTGGTCCCTGTTGTAATGTAGCAAGTGCACAGCAAGATCCCAAAGGTGTCAGTGTGATGAATGAATGTTCTGTTTTTTTGTAATGCTGTGTGAGAGCTTCAGGACACCATGTAGTATCCCCTCTTCAGTCACACCAAACCCCACCCAGCCTTCCCACCCTCAGCCTTTGGGTAGGGATTTACATCCACCCACCACCCAAAAGGACAGAGGGGGGCAAGGGTTCAACATGTCATCCAAAAGAGAGGCACCTCGCACAGTGCGGCGCCCCCTCAGCAGTGACCCTCCCACAGTGCGGCGCTCCCTCAGCACTGACCCTCCCACAGTGCAGCGCCCCCTCAGCACTGACCCTCCCACAGTGCGGCGCTCCCTCAGCACTGACCCTCCCACAGTGCAGCGCCCCCTCAGCACTGACCCTCCCACAGTGCGGCGCTCCCTCAGCACTGACCCTCCCACAGTGCAGCGCCCCCTCAGCACTGACCCTCCCACAGTGCGGCACTCCCTCGGCACTGACCCTCCCACAGTGCGGCGCTCCCTCAGCACTGACCCTCCCACAGTGCAGCGCCCCCTCAGCACTGACCCTCCCACAGTGCGGTGCTCCCTCAGCACCGACCCTCCCACAGTGCGGCGCTCCCTCAGCACTGACCCTCCCACAGTGTGGCGCTCCCTCAGCACTGACCCTCCCACAGTGCGGCGCTCCCTCAGCACTGACCCTCCCACAGTGCGACGCTCCCTCAGCACCGACCCTCCCACATTGCGGCGCTCCCTCAGCACCGACCCTCCCACAGTGCGGCGCTCCCTCAGCACCGACCCTCCCACAGTGCGGCGCTCCCTCAGCACCGACCCTCCCACAGTGGGGCGCTCCCTCAGCACTGACCCTCCCACAGTGGGGCGCTCCCTCAGCACTGACCCTCCCACAGTGCGGCGCTCCCTCAGCACTGACCCTCCCACAGTGGGGCGCTCCCTCAGCACCGACCCTCCCACAGTGCGGCGCTCCCTCAGCACCGACCCTCCCACAGTGCGGCGCTCCCTCAACACCGACCCTCCCACAGTGCGGCGCTCCCTCAGCACCGACCCTCCCACAGTGCGGCGCTCCCTCAGCACTGACCCTCCCACAGTGCGGCGCTCCCTCAGCACTGACCCTCCCACAGTGCGGCGCTCCCTCAGCACTGACCCTCCCACAGTGCGGCGCTCCCTCAGCACCGACCCTCCCACAGTGCGGCACTCCCTCAGCACCGACCCTCCCACAGTGCGGCACTCCCTCAGCACTGACCCTCCCACAGTGCGGCGCTCCCTCAGCACTGACCCTCCCACAGTGCGGCGCTCCCTCAGCACTGACCCTCCCACAGTGCGGCGCTCCCTCAGCACTGACCCTCCCACAGTGCGGCGCTCCCTCAGCACTGACCCTCTGACTGCGTGGCATTCCCACATTCTGGCCTTATCTTTGGACTCGGGTGACCATGCAGGCTGGAGCAGCGCTGGCATGAAGACATTCCAGAAGATGTTAAATGAGCTGTTTCCCTTGCTGGAAAGCTTTGAACAATCTGAGGTACAATTCATTCCAAGCACAAAGCTGTTCCGAGAGGGGATTAAAAGAGAATCATTTTTCACAAACACACAGGAACAGCAGGCTGAATGCTGACATTTACCTGTTCAGGCCAAGATTTCACTCTTTGAAGCAAAAGTGTTGACGAAGCAGTGTGCTTTGTCAGGCTGTGAAAACTAACATGGTGATTAATCTGCCCCGATCCCAAGCGAGTAGAACCCTCACCCCCCCCCCCCCAACACAAAGTCCAGACGGACATCCCTAGTATCAGTGCTGAGGGAGCGCCGCACTGTGGGAGGGTCAGTGCCGAGGGAGCGCCGCACTGTGGGAGGGTCAGTGCTGAGGGAGCGCCGCACTGTGGGAGGGTCGGTGCCGAGGGAGCGCCACACTGTGGGAGGGTCAGTGCCGAGGGAGCGCCGCACTGTGGGAGGGTCGGTGCCGAGGGAGCACCGCACTCTGGGAGGGTCGGTGCCGAGGGAGCGCCGCACTGTGGGAGGGTCAGTGCCGAGGGAGCGCCGCACTGTGGGGAGGGTCAGTGCCGAGGGAGCGCCGCACTGTGGGAGTGTCAGTGCCGAGGGAGCGCCGCACTGTGGGAGGGTCAGTGCTGTGGGAGCGCCGCACTGTGGGAGGGTCGGTGCTGAGGGAGTGCCGCACTGTGGGAGGGTCAGTGCTGTGGGAGCGCCGCACTGTGGGAGGGTCGGTGCTGAGGGAGCGCCGCACTGTGGGAGGGTCAGTGCTGAGGGAGCGCCGCACTGTGGGAGGGTCGGTGCTGAGGGAGCGCCGCACTGTGGGAGGGTCGGTGCTGAGGGAGTGCCGCACTGTGGGAGGGTCAGTGCTGTGGGAGCGCCGCACTGTGGGAGGGTCAGTGCTGAGGGAGTGCCGCAATGCTGTCAAGCATACTAAACTAACCTCTGCATATTGTACGGAATGATTTCTGTTTAACTTCAGGTTATATTCACAGATGGCACCATCCCAGGGCTGCTTGCTTCTGTTATTGTACTCCAGTCATGGTTAGTATCCCTGCTCCTGACCCAGGGACGTTAGCGGCTGAAGTTCTCAGCCCAGAGTTCCCGTGCAAGGAACAGTTTCATAGAATCGCAACAGTCAGAGGTGTTGATTCGGCCCATTGAGTCTGTATCAACGATAATCCCACCCAGACCCTATCCCATAACCCCATATATTTACCCTGCTAGTCCCCCTGACACTAAGGAGCAGCGTTTCATGGCCAATCCACCTAACCCACACATCTTTGGACTGTGGGAGGAAACCCACGCAGACATGGGTACAACATGCAAATTCCACAGTCAGTCAGTCACACAAAGCCGGAATTGAACCTGGGTCCCTGGCACTGTGAGACAGCAGAGCTAATCACTGTGCCACCGTACCACCCCCGAGAATAGAACCATGGAATCCCTGCATTGCAGAAGGAGGCCATTAGTCATCTCCAGTACCCATCACTTCTTAACTGCGAGGAGGGTAAGTGAACATAAGAACATAAGAAATAGGAGCAGGAGTAGGCCATCTGGCCCTTCGAGCCTGCCCCACCATTCAGTAAGATCATGGCTGATCTGTCGTGGCTCAGTTCCACTTTCCCGCCCTCTCCCCATAATCCTTAATCCCCTCTCTTATCAAAAACCCATCAACTCGCGTCTTAAAAATATTTAGTGAGGTAGCCTCCACCACTTCAACGGGCAGAGAATTCCAGAGATTCACCACCCTTTGAGTGAAGAAGTTCCTCCTCAACTCCGTTCTAAACCGCCCCCCCTTTATCTTGAGGCTGTGCCCCCTAGTCCTACTGTCCTTTCTGAGCGGGAAAGAGTCTCTCCACCTCTATCCTATCCATCCCATTCATCATCTTATACGTCTCAATGAGATCTCCCCTAAGTGCTGCACCCTCAGCTGCCTGGGGTCCTGTGCTCTGGAATTCCCTCCATAAACTCTGTCTCTCTCTCTCTCCCCCGATCCTTTAAGACCTTCCTTAAGAAAACAGACAGCCTTTGATCGCGCTTGCGGTCCCTGCCCTGCTATCCCCTCACGCGGCTTATTGTGAAATAGTCTTTGACAACACAGCTTCCTAAACTGGAGGACTAGCGCTCCAGAGACCCGGGGTCATGTTCTGGGAGGCCCCGGGGTTCGAATCCTGCTGCGGCAGATGGGGAAACTGGAATTCAAGACGATACAAAAATGTGGAACTAAAAGCCCACATCCCATGAATAAAAATAATCAAGTTCTTGGAAAGCGAAGAGCTGACTGGCTGCGAGTGCAGGCTGCCTGCCTGACTGCACTCTCAGCTGTTTGGCAGTAGGGTGGCTGCGGCTGCAGTAAGGAATATTCCGAAATCTGGGCCAATATTCGGAGGACAGAGCTAAACTCTGGAGATTACTGCGTCTAAATATGTACATAATATACAGTCCTAATGTAAGCAAATATTAATTACATTTTCAGTCTTTGTGGGAGTTCGAATTGTCACTGATAGACTACATATGTTCGCACTGAGCCCAGCCAGGTTCTGCAGGCTGTACTATATAAAACCCATCTTCTTCAGTCAAAAATGATTCAGAGGCCATTCATCGCAGCTAAATCTTCAAAAATACAAATACTCCGTACTGATTCAAAAGGCAATATAATCACAGTTAAATGATCGGAACAGGAAGTCCAAATTGTGCAGGTTGGGTGGATTGGCCATGCTAAATTGTCCGTTAGTATCCAAAGATATGCGGGTTAGGTGGATTGGCCATGCTAAATTGTCCCTTAGTATCCAAAGATGTGCGGGTTAGGTTAGGGGGGGTAACGGGTGCAGAGGACTCAGGAGGAGTTGGACTGAGAAAGGGAGCCAGATGAAAGGATTATTATTTATTAACGGGATGTGGGCATCACTGGCCAGCTCCAGCATTTACTGCCCATCTGTAATTGTTCCATGAGAAGGTGGTGGGTGGCCAGCATCTTGAACCCACTGCAGTCCCCGTTAGTCCCCAGACTTTTGTATCTTTTTCCCGACGGAAGCAGGTGGAAGAGAGAATGTCCGGGGTGCATGGGGTCCTTGATTATGTTGGTTACTTTTCAAGGAGCTATGAACATGTACCTCTAGATCTCTTTGTTCTGTAACTCTCCCCAACACCCTATCATTAACTGAGTAAGTCCTGCCCTGGTTCAGTCAACCAAAATGCACCTGAACTAAATTTTGTCTGCCATTCATCACCTCACTGGCCCAATTGATCAAGATCCTGTTGCATTTAAGATAACTTTCTTCACTGTCCACTATGTCATTAATCGTGGTGTCATCTGCAAACTTACTATCCGTGCCTCCTATATTCTCACCCAAATCATTAATATAAATGACAAATAACAGTGGGCCCAGCACCGATCCCTGAGGCACACCGCTGGTCACAGGCCTGTGGCGAATAAAGTTGGTGATGTACAAGCAGAGCTCGCCAATGGGACTGCGATGTTGTATTAACAATGGAGGTATGGCTCATTTCTTCTCATTCATGGGATGTGGGTGCTACTGGCTGGACCAGCATTTATTGCCCACATCACTAGTTGCCAATGAACTGAATGGTTTGTTGGGCCATTGCAGAGGGGCACTTGAGAGTCAGGCACGTTGCTGTGGCTCTAGAGTCACATGTATTATTGAGATTTGTAGTGGACATGCCAAATTTCCTTAGCCTCCTGAGAATTGGTGGTGTGGATACGTAGAAACTTGAAGCTCTTCCACCATTTCCACTTCATCCTGGTTGCTGCCATTGTAATTGATGTTTGATCATTGTCACTTAGACCATAAGATATAGGGGCAGAATTAGACCAGACAAGGGCAGCAAATGACCTTTCACTCCTTTCGTGATGTTCAGGACTGATGCTCTCGTTCTAACCTCAGAATCATGTCCCTAGATCGAATTTGGTGAAAGTTAAGGTTGTGAACCAGAATGTTGTGGCCTTTGTAAATGGCAGCTTATTATCTTGCAGGAAACTGGAAGAAGTTCACAAAGACTTCATGGACAGTAAGGATCAGGCCATAACCAAGATCTACAATGAATCCAAGGAGCGAGCCAGGTAATCTCCCGGCACGGCAGAGTGCAGAATGGTCTGGGGCCAGGGAGGCCAGGGCTGAGGCTCACAGAATGTCCCAGCACCAGAGGAGGCCATTTGGCCCATCCAAGCAGTGCTGGCTCATGGCAAGAGCAATAGAGTGTGTTCTTCTCATTTCTCCCCATCTGTAGCCTTTGCACACTTTGCTCTCTCCTCAGACAATTCTCTCTTGTATCTTCCTCCAACATGCACTCGGACAGTGCAATCCTCCCCATCCTTTCCTACCCCAAACACTGGGCACCCTACAGCTCACCCCACACCGCGCGCACAGTCCCTCGGCATCCTCCAGTCCCCCTCACACCCCGCGCACACTCCCTCGGTGTCCTCCAATCCCCCCACACCCCGCGCACACTCCCTCGGTGTCCCCCAGTACCCCCACACCCTGCGCACACTCCCTCGGTGTCCCCCAGTACCCCCACACCCCGCGCACACTCCCTCGGTGTCCCCCAGTACCCCCACACCCCGCGCACACTCCCTCGGTGTCCTCCAATCCCCCCACACCCCGCACACACTCCCTCGGTGTCCTCCAGTCCCCTCACACCCCGCGCACACTCCCTCGGTGTCCTCCAATCCCCCCACACCCCGCACACACTCCCTCGGTGTCCTCCAATCCCCCCACACCCCGCGCACACTCCCTCGGTGTCCTCCAATCCCCCCACACCCCGCGCACACTCCCTCGGTGTCCTCCAATCCCCCCACACCCCACACACACTCCCTCGGCATCCTCCAGTCCCCCCCACACCCCGCGCACACTCCCTCGGTGTCCTCCAATCCCCCCACACCCCGCGCACACTCCCTCGGTGTCCTCCAATCCCCCCACACCCCACACACACTCCCTCGGCATCCTCCAGTCCCCCCCACACCCCACACACACTCCCTCGGTGTCCCCCAGTACCCCCACACCCTGCGCACACTCCCTCGGCATCCTCCAGTCCCCCCCACACCCCGCGCACACTCCCTCGGTGTCCTCCAATCCCCCCACACCCCACACACACTCCCTCGGCATCCTCCAGTCCCCCCCACACCCCACACACACTCCCTCGGCATCCTCCAGTCCCCCCACACCCTGCGCACACTCCCTCGGTGTCCCCCAGTACCCCCACACCCCGCGCACACTCCCTCGGTGTCCCCCAGTACCCCCACACCCTGCGCACACTCCCTCGGTGTCCCCCAGTACCCCCACACCCCGCGCACACTCCCTCGGTGTCCCCCAGTACCCCCACACCCCGCGCACACTCCCTCGGTGTCCTCCAATCCCCCCACACCCCGCACACACTCCCTCGGTGTCCCCCAGTACCCCCACACCCCACGCACACTCCCTCGGTGTCCTCCAGTACCCCCACACCCCGCGCACACTCCCTCGGTGTCCTCCAATCCCCCCACACCCCGCACACACTCCCTCGGTGTCCTCCAATCCCCCCACACCCTGCGCACACTCCCTCGGCATCCTCCAGTACCCCCACACCCCGCGCACACTCCCTCGGTGTCCTCCAATCCCCCCACACCCCGCACACACTCCCTCGGTGTCCTCCAATCCCCCCACACCCCGCGCACACTCCCTCGGCATCCTCCAGTCCCCCTCACACCCTGCGCACACTCCCTCGGTGTCCTCCAATCCCCCCACACCCCGCACACACTCCCTCGGTGTCCTCCAGTCCCCCTCACACCCCGCGCACACTCCCTCGGTGTCCTCCAATCCCCCCACACCCCGCACACACTCCCTCGGTGTCCTCCAATTCCCCCACACCCCGCACACACTCCCTCGGTGTCCCCCAGTACCCCCACACCCTGCGCACACTCCCTCGGTGTCCCCCAGTACCCCCACACCCTGCGCACACTCCCTCGGTGTCCCCCAGTACCCCCCACACCCCGCACACACTCCCTCGGTGTCCTCCAGTCCCCCCACACCCCGCGCACACTCCCTCGGTGTCCTCCAGTCCCTCCACACCCTGCGCACACTCCCTCGGTGTCCTCCAATCCCCCCACACCCCGCACACACTCCCTCGGTGTCCCCCAGTACCCCCACACCCCGCGCACACTCCCTCGGTGTCCTCCAATCCCCCCACACCCCGCGCACACTCCCTCGGTGTCCTCCAATCCCCCACACCCCGCACACACTCCCTCGGTGTCCTCCAATCCCCCCACACCCCGCGCACACTCCCTCGGTGTCCCCCAGTACCCCCACACCCCGCGCACACTCCCTCGGTGTCCTCCAATCCCCCCACACCCCGCGCACACTCCCTCGGTGTCCTCCAATCCCCCCACACCCCGCACACACTCCCTCGGTGTCCCCCAGTACCCCCACACCCCGCGCACACTCCCTCGGTGTCCCCCAGTACCCCCACACCCCGCGCACACTCCCTCGGTGTCCCCCAGTACCCCCACACCCCGCGCACACTCCCTCGGTGTCCCCCAGTACCCCCACACCCCGCGCACACTCCCTCGGTGTCCCCCAGTCCCCCCCACACCCCGCGCACACTCCCTCGGTGTCCCCCAGTACCCCCACACCCCGCGCACACTCCCTCGGTGTCCCCCAGTACCCCCACACCCCGCGCACACTCCCTCGGTGTCCTCCAGTCCCCCCACACCCCGCACACACTCCCTCGGTGTCCCCCAGTCCCCCCCACACCCCACGCACACTCCCTCGGTGTCCTCCAGTCCCCCCACACCCCGCACACACTCCCTCGGTGTCCCCCAGTACCCCCACACCCTGCGCACACTCCCTCGGTGACCCCCAGTACCCCCACACCCCGCGCACACTCCCTCGGTGTCCCCCAGTACCCCCACACCCTGCGCACACTCCCTCGGTGTCCCCCAGTACCCCCACACCCTGTGCACACTCCCTCGGTGTCCTCCAATCCCCCCACACCCCGCGCACACTCCCTCGGTGTCCTCCAGTCCCCCCACACCCCGCGCACACTCCCTCGGTGTCCCCCAGTACCCCCACACCCTGCGCACACTCCCTCGGTGTCCCCCAGTACCCCCACACCCTGCGCACACTCCCTCGGTGTCCCCCAGTACCCCCACACCCTGCGCACACTCCCTCGGTGTCCCCCAGTACCCCCACACCCTGCGCACACTCCCTCGGTGTCCCCCAGTACCCCCACACCCCACACACACTCCCTCGGTGTCCCCCAGTACCCCCACACCCTGCGCACACTCCCTCGGTGTCCCCCAGTACCCCCACACCCTGCGCACACTCACTCGGTGTCCCCCAGTACCCCCACACCCCGCGCACACTCCCTCGGTGTCCCCCAGTACCCCCACACCCCGTGCACACTCCCTCGGTGTCCTCCAATCCCCCCACACCCCGCGCACACTCCCTCGGTGTCCTCCAGTCCCCCCACACCCCGCGCACACTCCCTCGGTGTCCCCCAGTACCCCCACACCCTGCGCACACTCCCTCGGTGTCCCCCAGTACCCCCACACCCTGCGCACACTCCCTCGGTGTCCTCCAGTCCCCCCACACCCCACACACACTCCCTCGGTGTCCTCCAGTCCCCCCACACCCCACACACACTCCCTCGGTCCTCCAGTACCCCCACACCCCACACACACTCCCTCGGTGTCCCCCAGTAACCCCACACCCTGCGCACACTCCCTCGGTGTCCCCCAGTAACCCCACACCCTGCGCACACTCCCTCGGTGTCCCCCAGTACCCCCACACCCCGCGCACACTCCCTCGGTGTCCCCCAGTAACCCCACACCCCGCGCACACTCCCTTGGTGTCCCCCAGTACCCCCACACCCTGCGCACACTCCCTCGGTGTCCCCCAGTACCCCCACACCCTGCGCACACTCCCTCGGTGTCCCCCAGTACCCCCACACCCTGTGCACACTCCCTCGGTGTCCTCCAGTCCCCCCACACCCCACACACACTCCCTCGGTGTCCTCCAGTCCCCCCACACCCCACACACACTCCCTCGGTGTCCTCCAGTCCCCCCACACCCCACACACACTCCCTCGGCGTCCTCCAGTCCCCTCCACACCCCGCGCACACTCCCTCGGCGTCCTCCAATCCCCCCACACCCCGCGCACACTCCCTCGGTGTCCTCCAGTCCCCCCCACACCCCGCACACACTCCCTCGGCGTCCTCCAGTCCCCCCCACACCCCGCACACACTCCCTCGGTGTCCTCCAGTCCCCCCCACACCCCACACACACTCCCTCGGTGTCCTCCAGTCCCCCCACACCCCGCGCACACTCCCTCGGTGTCCCCCAGTACCCCCACACCCTGCGCACACTCCCTCGGTGTCCCCCAGTACCCCCACACCCTGTGCACACTCCCTCGGTGTCCTCCAGTCCCCCCACACCCCACACACACTCCCTCGGTGTCCTCCAGTCCCCCCACACCCCACACACACTCCCTCGGTGTCCTCCAGTCCCCCCACACCCCACACACACTCCCTCGGTGTCCCCCAGTAACCCCACACCCTGCGCACACTCCCTCGGTGTCCCCCAGTACCCCCACACCCCGCGCACACTCCCTCGGTGTCCCCCAGTAACCCCACACCCCGCGCACACTCCCTCGGTGTCCCCCAGTACCCCCACACCCTGCGCACACTCCCTCGGTGTCCCCCAGTACCCCCACACCCTGCGCACACTCCCTCGGTGTCCCCCAGTACCCCCACACCCCGCACACACTCCCTCGGTGTCCTCCAATCCCCCCACACCCCGCGCACACTCCCTCGGTGTCCCCCAGTACCCCCACACCCCGCGCACACTCCCTCGGTGTCCTCCAATCCCCCCACACCCCGCGCACACTCCCTCGGTGTCCTCCAATCCCCCCACACCCCGCACACACTCCCTCGGTGTCCCCCAGTACCCCCACACCCCGCGCACACTCCCTCGGTGTCCCCCAGTACCCCCACACCCCGCGCACACTCCCTCGGTGTCCCCCAGTACCCCCACACCCCGCGCACACTCCCTCGGTGTCCCCCAGTACCCCCACACCCCGCGCACACTCCCTCGGTGTCCCCCAGTCCCCCCCACACCCCGCGCACACTCCCTCGGTGTCCCCCAGTACCCCCACACCCCGCGCACACTCCCTCGGTGTCCTCCAGTCTCCCCCACACCCCGCGCACACTCCCTCGGTGTCCTCCAGGCCCCCCGCATTCCCTCGGTGTCCTCCAGTCCCCCCCACACCCCGCGCACACTCCCTCGGTGTCCTCCAGTCCCCCCCACACCCCACACACACTCCCTCGGTGTCCTCCAGTCCCCCCACACCCCACACACACTCCCTCGGCGTCCTCCAGTCCCCCCACACCCCACACACACTCCCTCGGTGTCCTCCAGTCCCCCCACACCCCACACACACTCCCTCGGCGTCCTCCAGTCCCCCCACACCCCACACACACTCCCTCGGCGTCCTCCAGCCTCCCCCACACCCCGCACACACTCCCTCGGCGTCCTCCAGTCCCCCCAACACCCCACACACACTCCCTCGGTGTCCTCCAATCCCCCCCCCCACACCCCACACACACTCCCTCGGCATCCTCCAGTCCCCCCAACACCCCGCACACACTCCCTCGGTGTCCTCCAGTCCCCCCACACCCCGCGCACACTCCCTCGGTGTCCCCAGTACCCCCACACCCCGCACACACTCCCTCGGCGTCCTCCAGTCCCCCCAACACCCCACACACACTCCCTCGGCGTCCTCCAGTCCCCCCACACCCCACACACACTCCCTCGGCGTCCTCCAGCCCCCTCCACACCCCACACACGCTCCCTCAGTGTCCTCCAGTCCCCCCCACACCCCGCACACGCTCCCTCAGTGTCCTCCAGTTCCCCCCCCCACCCTTCCCCACCCATATAGGCGTCACGGTGACACTGTGGGTTAGCACTGCTCCCTCACAGCGCCAGGGACCCGGGTTCGAGTCCCAACTCGGGTCACTGTCTGTGTGGAGTCTGCACGTTCTCCCCATGTCTGCGTGGGTTTCCTCTGGGTGCTCCAGTTTCCTCCCACAGTCCAAAGATGTGCAGGTCAGGTGGATTGGCCGTGCTAAATTCTCCCTCAGTGTAACCCAAATGGGTGTTGGAGTGTAGCAGCCAAGGGATTTTCACAGTAACTTCATTGCAGTGTTAATGTAAGCCTACTTGTCACACTAATCGTAGAATCTCCACAGTGTAGAAGGAGTTCATTCAGCCCATCGAGCCTGCATCAACTACAATCCTACTCAGGCCCTATCCCCTAACCCCACATATTTTGCCCGCTAATCCCTCTAACCTATCTATCCCGAGATACTAAGAGGCAATTCAGCCTGGCTAATCCACCTAACCTGCACATCTTTGGGCCCCCATAATAAGTAAACTTGATCTCCAGTTACAGAAGACCCACCACCGCTCCCCCCCCTCCCACCAGCACGCACCACAGCCCCGATCCCTATGTTCCATAGAGCTTTTTTACACCCTCTCCAAAGCCCTCACAGCTTAGTTTAAAGTTTATTATCATCACAAGTAGGCTGATGTTAACACCGCAGTGAAGTTAGTGTGAGAATCTGCCAGCAGTGAGGATACACTGTGAACGGCGTGAGCAGGGAGAATCCCCGCAGTGAGTGAGCATCTTTGTGACTGTGTACGTGAGGCAGCGGGCGTGTGAGCTCTGTACTGACTGCTGGCAGCTTTAAACTTTTATTACTGAGCCTGTAATTAAGTTTAAGCAGAGATAAAGGACTGGTTTATTGGTGTGCTTCAACCCGCCACTGATTACAGCATTTGGGGAATGTTAATATCTATGGCACCTTTTTTATTGCCCACACGGGTTTGGTATGGGTTTCAGACACTCCTATTGCGATACTATGTTTTCCTGGAATGCTTCCCGCAGGAGATTTTGTGGCAACCAAGCTTGATAGAAGCTTGCCACTACCTCCAGTACCATGAAGCAGTCACTCAGTGCCTTGTTTCGAAGGGGCTGCCTCACACCTAGGCAATGATTTGATTTATTATCGTCACATGGATTGGGATACAGTGAAAAATATTATTTCTTGTGTGCTGTACGGACAAAGCATACCATTCATAGAGAAAGAAAGGAGCACGTGCAGAATGTAGTGTTACAGTCATAGCTAGGGTGTAGAGAAAGATCAACTTAATATTTGATTTGATTTATTATTGTCACATGTATTGGGATAAATGAAAAGTATTGTTTCTTGCGCACTGTACAGACAACGCATACCATTCATAGAGTACATAGAGGAGAAGGAAAGGGTGCAGAATGTAATGTAGAGAAAGATCTGCTTAATATTTGATTTATTATTGTCACGTATTGGGATAAATGAAAAGTATTGTTTCTTGCGCCCTGTACAGACAAAGCATACCGTTCATAGAGAAGAAAAGAAGACAGTGCAGAATGTAGTGTTACAGTCATAGCTAGCATTTAGAGAAAGATCAACTTAACACTAGATAGGTCCATTCAAAAGTCTGACAGCAGCAGGGAAGAAGCTGTTCTTGAGTCGGTTGGTACGTGACCTCAGACTTTTGTACCTTTTTCCCGACGGAAGAATGTGGAAGAGAGAATGTCCGGGGTGCGTGGGGTCCTTAATTATGCTGGCTGCTTTTCCCGAGGCAGCGGGAAGTGTAGACAGAGTCAGTGGATGGGAGGCTGGTTTGCATGATGGATTGGGCTACATTCACAACCCTTTTGTAGTTCCTTGCGGTCTTGGTCAGAGTAGGAGCCCATACCAAGCTGTGATACATCCAGAAAGAATGCTTTCTATGGGGCATCTGTAAAAGTTGGTGAGTGTGATAGCGGACATGCCAAATTTCCTTAGTCTTCTGAGAAAGTAGAGGCGTTGGTGGGGTTTTCTTAACTACAGTGTCGGCGTGGGGGGGACCAGGACAGGTTGTTGGTGATCTGGACACCTAGAAATCTTTTACTGGTGTGTGTGGCGCAATGGACTGGGCTCTAAGGCTCGATTCCTGCTGTTAACTAGCCGGTGACTAGTTAGGTGTCCAGCATGGGGAAACGCTGCCCTCTCATCAACAATCCCCATGCTCAAAACTCCTGTTTCCCTCTATCCCAGCCCACCCTGGTCAAGAACTGCATCCTAAACCCCTTCACTGAACAAATCGACACCCCCCTCCCCACATGCTGAAGAATCAGCCCTTGGGCTACATTCCGTACTGCCCATTGTGTGTCCCACACAGACAACGAATCCTTAGTCACAACCCTCTCTATCTCGGTCACATCCGATGGCGCTACAGCCTTACCCCAACCTGCCATCGCTGGCAAAGTCTCCATTCCTAAAACTCCGGCCTCATGCACTTCCCGGTCTAGTGCCACCAATGGCAGCTGTGCCTTCAACCGCCTAAAATCCCTAAGCACTAGGGATGGCAGAGAAACACTGGTGGAAATGCAGCGTCCAGCACCGGGGGAACGACAGTGTCCAGCACCGGGGGAGCGGCAGCGCCCAGCACCGGGGGAGCGGCAGCGCCCAGCACCGGGGGAGCGGCAGTGTCCAGCACCGGGGGAGCAGCAGTGTCCAGCACCGGGGGAGCGACAGCGTCCAGCACCGGGGGAGCGACAGCGCCCAGCACCGGGGGAGCGGCAGCGTCCAGCACCGGGGGAACGGCAGCGTCCAGCACCGGGGGAGCGGCAGCGTCCAGCACCGGGGGAGCGACAGCGTCGAGCACCGGGGGAGCGACAGCGTCCAGCACCGGGGGAGCGACAGCGTCCAGCACCGGGGGAACGACAGCGTCCAGCACCGGGGGAGCGGCAGCACCCAGCACCGGGGGAGCGGCAGCGTCCAGCACCGGGGGAGCGACAGCGTCGAGCACCGGGGGAACGACAGCGTCCAGCACCGGGGGAACGGCAGCGTCCAGCACCGGGGGAGCGGCAGCGCCCAGCACCGGGGGAACGGCAGCGCCCAGCACCGGGGGAACGGCAGCGCCCAGCACCGGGGGAGCGGCAGCGCCCAGCACCGGGGGAACGACAGCGCCCAGCACCGGGGGAACGGCAGCGCCCAGCACCGGGGGAACGACAGCGTCCAGCACCGGGGGAGCGGCAGCGTCCAGCACCGGGGGAACGACAGCGTCTAGCACCGGGGGAGCGGCAGCGCCCAGCACCGGGGGAATGACAGCGTCTAGCACCGGGGGAACGGCAGCGTCCAGCACCGGGAGAACGACAGCGCCCAGCACCGGGGGAGCGGCAGCGCCCAGCACCGGGGGAACGACAGCGTCCAGCACCGGGGGAACGACAGCGTCCAGCACCGGGGGAACGACAGCGCCCAGCACCGGGGGAGCGGCAGCGTCCAGCACCGGGGGAGCGGCAGCGCCCAGCACCGGGGGAACGACAGCGCCCAGCACCGGGGGAGCGACAGCGTCCAGCACCGGGGGAACGACAGCGTCCAGCACCGGGGGAACGGCAGCGTCCAGCACCGGGGGAACGGCAGCGTCCAGCACCGGGGGAGCGGCAGCGCCCAGCACCGGGGGAGCGACAGCGTCTAGCACCGGGGGAGTGACAGTGTCCAGCACCGGGGGAACGACAGCGTCCAGCACCGGGGGAGCGACAGCGTCCAGCACCGGGGGAACGACAGCGTCCAGCACCGGGGGAGCGGCAGCGCCCAGCACCGGGGGAACGACAGCGTCCAGCACCGGGGGAGCGGCAGCGTCCAGCACCGGGAGAACGACAGTGTCTAACACCGGGGGAGCGGCAGCGCCCAGCACCGGGGGAACGGCAGCGCCCAGCACCGGGGGAGCGGCAGTGTCCAGCACTGGAAGTAGCAGCACCCCCCCACCCCCCACCCGATATTCACTCAGGTTGGTAATGTAGAGCAGTCACAGAGAAGCACTGAGGAGGCAGAAGGAAGCAATCTTTAACATTAGTGACAGATAAAATAGCCGCAGTGTAGGGAAAGTGAAATCTGGAGATGATAATCCTGCAGGTTGAGAGAGAAGCTGTGAGTGGTTCAAACTCCTGCCACCAGCCTTGTAATCATTTCCGTGTGCTAGATTCTCACTCACAGTCTGTGTTTATGTTGGTGCTGTTGATAAGGGGCAGTACACATGCTCACACATCCAAACCAATTCTCTCCCTCTCTCTCTGTACATTGGAGCAGGAGGAGGCCATTTGGCCCCTCGAACCTGTGCTGCCCATTTAGCTGGATCATGTAAACTCTACCTTCCAGCCTTGTCTCCCGAATCCACGATGCCTAACAAAAAACACTGCATCAGTATATTTTGATTTGATTTATTATCGTCACATGTATCGGGACACAGTGCAAAGTATCGCTTCTTCACACGAAAGAGACAAAGCATAGTGTTCATTGAGGAGGGAAGGAGAGAGTCAGAAAGTTGGTACGTGACCTCAGACTTTTGTATCTTTTTCCCTGATGGAAGAAGGTGGAAGAGAGAATGTCCGGGGTGTGTGGGGGTCCTTAATTATGCCGGCTGCTTTTCCCCGAGGCAGCGGGAAGTGTAGACGGAGTCAATGGATGGGAGGCTGGTTTGTGTGATGGATTGGGCAACATTCACGAGCTTTTGTAGTTTCTTGCGGACATGAGCAGAGCAGGAGCCCATACCAAGCTGTGATACAACCAGAAAGAATGCTTTCTATGGTGTGTCTATAGAACTTGGTGAGAGTCGTAGCAGACATGGAATCATGGAATCCCTACAGTGCAGAGGGAGGCCATTCAGCCCATTGAGTTTGTACTGACCACAATCCCACCCAGGCCCTTTCCCCGTAACCATACATATTTACCCTACAAATCCTCTGACACTAAGGGACAATTTAGCTTGGCCAATCAATCTAACCTGCACATCCCCAATTCTCCCTATCTCTGTAACCTCCTCCAGTCCCTACACCCCCTCCCTGTCTCTGTAACCTCCTCCAGCCCCTACACTCCTCCCCCTCTCTGTAACCTCCTCCAGCCCCTACACTCCTCCCGATCTCTGTAACCTTCTCCAGTCCCTACACTCCTCCCGATCTCTGTAACCTCCTCCAGCCCCTACACCCCCTTCCTATCTCTGTAACCTCCTCCAGCCCCTACACCCCCTCCCTATCTCTGTAACCTCCTCCAGCCCCCTACACCCCCTCCCTATCTCTGTAACCTCCTCCAGCCCCTACACCCCCTCCCTATCTCTGTAACCTCCTCCAGTCCCACACCCCTCACTATCTCTGTAACATCCTCCAACCTCCACACCTGTCCCTATCTCTGCAATCTCCTACAGCCCTCCCTATCTCTGTAACCTCCTCCAGCCCCTACACCCCCTCCCTATCTCTGTAACCTCCTCCAGCCCCTACAGCCCTCCCTATCTCTGTAACCTCCTCCAGCCCCTACACCCCCTCCCTATCTCTGTAACCTCCTCCAGCCCCTACACCCCCTCCCTATCTCTGTAACCTCCTCCAGCCCCTACACCCCCTCCCTATCTCTGTAACCTCCTCCAGTCCCACACCCCTCACTATCTCTGTAACATCCTCCAACCTCCACACCCCTCCCTACCTCTGCAATCTCCTCCAGCCCCTACACCTCTCCCTATCTCTGTAACCTCCTCCAGCCCCTACACCCCCTCCCTATCTCTTAACCTCCTCCAGCCCCTACACCCCCTCCCTATCTCTGTAACCTCCTCCAGCCCCTAGGGGTACAGGTTCTTAGCTCCTTGAAAGTGGAGTCACAGGTGGACAGAGTGGTGAAGAAGGCATTCGGCATGCTTGTCAGAACATTGAATACAGGAGTTGGGACGTCTTGTTGAAGTTGTACAAGACATTGGTAAGGCCACACTTGGAATACTGTGTATAGTTCTGGTCACCCTATTATAGAAAGGATATTATTAAACTAGAAAGAGTGCAGAAAAGATTTACGAGGATGCTACCGGGACTTGATGGATTGAGTTATAAGGAGAGGCTGGATAGACTGTATTCTGTAAGTTTCAATAAGATCCCCCCTCATCCTTCTAAACTCCATCGAGTACAGATCCACAGTCCTCAACCCGTTCCTCATATATCAAGCCTTTCATTCCTGGGCTTGTTCTTGTGAACCTCCTCTGGACCCTTTCCAAGGCCGGCACATCCTTCCTTAGATATGGAGCTCAAAACTGCTCACAATACTCCAAATGGGGTCCAACCAGAGCCTTATACAGCCTCAGCAGTCCATCCCTGCTCTTGTATTCTAGCCCTCTCGACACGAATGCTAACATTGCATTTGCCTTCCTAATTGCTGCCTGAACCTGCACGTTAACCTGAAGAGAATCTTGAACAAGGATTCCCAAATCCCTTTGTGTTTCAGATTTCCAAAGCTTTTCCCCATTTAGAAAACAGTCTACACCTCTATTCCTCCCACCAAAGTTTATAACCTCACACTTTCCCACATTGGATTCCATCTGCCACTTCTTTGCCCATTTTCCTGTCCAAATCCGTCTGCAGCCAAAAGTACCTGTCCCTCCGCCTATCTTTGTATTGCTGGCACAGTGGGTTAGCGCTGCTGCTTCACAGCGCCAGAGACCTGGGTTCGATTCCCAGTTTGGGTCACTGTCTGTGTGGAGTCTGCACATTCTCCCTGTGTCTGCACGGGTTTCCTCCGGGAGCTCCAGTTTCCTCTGAAAGACGTGCTGGTTAGGGTGCTAAATTCTCCCTTGGTGTAGCCGAACAGGCGCCGGAGTGTGGCAACTAGGAGATTTTCACAGTAACTTCACTGCAGTGTGAATGTAAGACTACTGGTGACTAATAAATAAATAAATTTTAAACTTTATCTTCTGCACTCTTAGCCACAAAGCCCTCAGTTCCTTCATCTGGATCATAAAGTGAAAAGGTTCTGGTCCCAACACTGACTCCTCTGGAACTCCACAAGTCACCAGCTGCCATTCTGAAAAGAACCCTTTTAATCCCACTTTCTGCCAATCAGCCGATCCTCCATCCATGTTAGTATCCTGCCTCTCACACCATGGCCTCTTAGTCAGCAGCCTGCAAGTGGCTGAAAGGGTTAAACCCACATTCCCCCCTTTCTCCCCAGTCACTGAGCCATGCTGCTGCATAGCCAGACACCTGTACCGCATAGCTTACTGCCCTTGTCTCCTTCCCCATCACTGATAACATCTCCTGAACACTGCCAGCCGAGACTGGCCCAGTCCCGTCCCCCTTCACAGCAGCATCAGGAAGAGCTGCCACATGACTCAGCCTCTCAGTCAGAGGAGAATGAATTTATGGTGACTGGGAATTCCAGCCTCTGTGTTTTCCTTATTACAGCTGGGGATGTTAGATGGGGACAGTGTAGAGGGAGATTTACTCTGTATCTAACCCTGTGCTGTACCTGTCCTGGGAGTGTTTGATGGGGGACAGTGTAGAGGGAGCTTTACTCTGTATCTAACCCCGTGCTGTACCTGTCCTGGGAGTGTTTGATGGGGGGACAGTGTAGAGGGAGCTTTACTCTGTATCTAACCCCGTGCTGTACCTGTCCTGGGAGTATTTGATGGGGGACAGTGTAGAGGGAGCTTTATTCTGTATCTAACCCCGTGCTGTACCTGTCCTGGGAGTGTTTGATGGGGGGACAGTGTAGAGGGAGCTTTACTCTGTATCTAACCCCGTGCTGTACCTGTCCTGGGAGTGTTTGATGGGGGACAGTGTAGAGGGAGCTTTACTCTGTATCTAACCCCGTGCTGTACCTGTCCTGGGAGTGTTTGATGGGGGACAGTGTAGAGGGAGCTTTACTCTGTATCTAACCCCGTGCTGTACCTGTCCTGGGAGTGTTTGATGGGGGACAGTGTAGAGGGAGCTTTACTCTGTATCTAACCCCGTGCTGTACCTGTCCTGGGAGTGTTTGATGGGGGGGACAGTGTAGAGGGAGCTTTACCCTGTATCTAACCCCAACTCTTTGACACTGATGGAAGGACCTAGCATGATTGTAGTTCAGATGTGGGATGTGTATACTGGCATGCAGAGCTGATGTTAAGCGTGTTTTGCCGTGTGGATCTGCGTCCGTAAGCACATGTGCCGGTCTGCCATTCCTTTCCCACTCCTGTCTGTCAACAGTTCAAAGCAAACAGCTGACTCCCTCCGATAAGCGGGCTGTGATAACAGCTTCTGTCCCGGAGGGGTTAAAGCTCAGTTTGGAAAGTCAATGAGGCGGATTTGTTTTTGAATTTGGACAGCTTGCCCCCTCTTCTCGCTGCTTTTTTCTGATATTTTGGAACTGTACACTGACTGATTTCACACTGGCCTGCCATCCGAGAGCAGGCCTGGCAGCCTGTGTTTCAGAGTAACCTGGCTTCTCACCTCCTGCCCCGCAGCAAGACAATAGCTTCAATTCACAAACAAAAATCGTTCACGTCAAGGCAGCAGGTTCCACCGTTATCACGGGGTAAACAAGGCCTCGCCTGCCCCTCGGGACAGTGCCAGATGGGGCGGCACGGTGACACAGTGGGTTAGCACTGCTGCCTCACAGCGCCAGGGACCCAGGTTCGATTCCCGGGGGCACGGTGACACAGTGGGTTAACACTGCTGCCTCACAGCGCCAGGGACCCAGGTTCGATTCCCGGGGGCACGGTGACACAGTGGGTTAACACTGCTGTCTCACAGTCAGGGACCCGGGTTCGATTCCCGGGGACACGGTGACACAGTGGGTTAACACTGCTGTCTCACAGTCAGGGACCCGGGTTCGATTCCCGGGGACACGGTGACACAGTGGGTTAACACTGCTGTCTCATAGAGCCAGGGACCCGGGTTCGATTCCCGGGGGCACGGTGACACAGTGGGTTAACACTGCTGTCTCACAGAGCCAGGGACCCGGGTTCGATTCCCGGGGACACGGTGACACAGTGGGTTAGCACTGCTGTCTCACAGAGCCAGGGACCCGGGTTCGATTCCCGCGGACATGGTTACACAGTGGGTTAGCACTGCTGTCTCACAGAGCCAGGGACCCTGGTTCGATTCCCGGGGGCACGGTGACACAGTGGGTTAACACTGCTGCCTCACAGCGCCAGGGACCCGGGTTCGATTCCCGGGGGCACGGTGACACAGTGGGTTAACACTGCTGCCTCACAGCGCCAGGGACCCGGGTTCGATTCCCGGGGGCACGGTGACACAGTGGGTTAACACTGCTGTCTCACAGAGCCAGGGACCCGGGTTCGATTCCCGGGGGCACGGTGACACAGTGGGTTAACACTGCTGTCTCACAGCGCCAGGGACCCGGGTTCGATTCCCGGGGGCACGGTGACACAGTGGGTTAACACTGCTGCCTCACAGCGCCAGGGACCCGGGTTCGATTCCCGGGGGCACGGTGACACAGTGGGTTAACACTGCTGTCTCACAGCGCCAGGGACCCGGGTTCGATTCCCGGGGGCACGGTGACACAGTGGGTTAACACTGCTGTCTCACAGAGCCAGGGACCCGGGTTCGATTCCCGGGGGCACGGTGACACAGTGGGTTAACACTGCTGCCTCACAGCGCCAGGGACCCGGGTTCGATTCTTGGCTTGGGTCACTGTCTATGTGGAGTCTGCACATTCTCCCCGTGTCTGTGTGGGTTTCCTCCAGGTGCTCTGATTTCCTCCCACAATCGGAAAGACATGCTGGTTAGGGCACATTGACCCGAAGAGATGCCAGAGTGTGGCCACTAGGGGGATTTTCATAGTAACTTCATTGCAGTGTTAATGTAAGCCAACTTGACACTAAAATAAGATGTTTAACTTCAAGATGCATTTGGAGGGGCGCAGGGGAGCAAAGCGGGGTGGGGTGGAGGGGGCAGAGGGGAGCGGGGTGGGGGGTGAGTCAGAGGGGTGGGGGGGTCGGGCAGAGGGGAGCGGGGAGAGGGGGGAAGCGGGGTGAGGGGGGGAGCAGGGTGGGGTTCAGATTTAGAGACGCAGGCTGGAATTTCACTGGCACTGCCCACAGTAGAACAACAATTCCATTGGCCTGTAGCAGGTGAGATGGTCCAATTCCGGTAATAGAAACTGGAAGCAGGAGTTGGCCATTCGGCCCTTCGATCCTGCTCTCCCATTCATTTTGACCATGGCTGATCATCCAATTCAATATCCATATCCCCCCCCATATCCCCCGATCCCTTTAGCCCCGAGAGTGATATCTAATTTCTTCCTGAAATCACACAACATTTTGGCCTCAACTACTTTCTGTGGGAGTGAATTTCACCACTCTCTGGGTGAAGAAATTTCCCCTCACCTCAGTTCTAAAAGGTTTACCCCGAATCCTCAAACTCTGACCCCCTAGTTCTGGACTCCCCCCACCATGGGGAACATTCTTTCTGAATCTACCCTGTCTGACCCTGTTAGAATTTTATAAGTTTCTATCAGATCCCCTCTCACTCTTCTAAACTCCAGTGAATATAATCCTAACCCACTCAGTCTCTCCTCATATGACAGACCTGCCATCCCAGGAATCAGCCTGGTAAACCTTCACTGTGCTCCCTCTATAGCTCTCCATAACTGGAATTCGTCATCCCGGAAACCGTTCTCGGGAATCTCTCCCACACTCTCCCCAATGTCTTCACATCCTTTCCAAACTGTGGGACCCAAAACTGGACACAACACTCCAGCTGAGGCCAAACTAATATTTTATACACGTTGAACTGAACCTCCTTGTTCTTGTAGTCTGTCTCCCTATTACTAAAGCCCAGGATACTGTCTCCTTTATCAGCCTCACTTTCAATCTGTCCACCTTCAATCATAGAATTCCTACGGTGCAGAAGGAGGCCATTCAGCCCATCGAGTCTGCAATGACTCTCTGACAGATTTCCTTACCCAGGCCTTCTCCTTCACCTAACCTGCACATCTTTGGACACTAAGAAACAATTTAGCATGGCCAATCCACCCTAACCTGCACATCTTTGGATACTAAGGGACAATTTAGCATGGCCAATCCACCTAACCTGCACATCTTTGGACACTAAGGGACAATTTAGCATGGCCAATCCACCCTAACCTGCACATCTTTGGACACTAAGGGACAATTTAGCATGGCCAATCCACCCTAACCTGCACATCTTTGGACACTAAGGGACAATTTAGCATGGCCAATCCACCTAACCTGCACATCTTTGGACACTAAGGGACAATTTAGCGTGGCCAATCCACCCTAACCTGCACATCTTTGGACACTAAGGGACATGTGAATGTTTAAGCCCAAGTCACTGTGTTGTTGCACCTGCTTTAGCGCTGCCCCCATAGACCCAGGGCTCTCTGAGAAGGGGTGCAGGCGGGGAGGGGAATCTGGCAGCAGTGACCCCACACAGCAATGACTTGAAAGCTGGACCGGCGCGTGCTGTGTCTCAGACAAGGGCAGCTCCTGCCTGTTCTCCCGATAGGACCAGGGACTGGCAGCCAGAGGGTGGGTGTGGAATACCTCAGTGGTGCTCGTGGGGGTGGGGGAGTGGTCTGTCCCTGGTCTGCCTGGGTTAGCCACTGCAGGGGGAGGGCTGAGCCGGAACAGGAGGGGCTCTGATCAGCCACCTACGTGTGGGAGCACACACACTCACATTCCCAGAGGGAGCTGGGGCGGTCACGCCATGGGCCTGGCTTGGTTTGTGTGTCTGCACGATTGTGTGTGCATTGAAAGTCAGACAGCCCCTCTCCCATTGTCCTCCCAGCCACTGGGGCTCTCTTGTTCCAGATCGAGTCACGGCGGAAGTATTCATACTTTCCATTCATCCCCGTTGAATGGGGAATGTGATACCCTGTAAGCAGCTTGGAATAAGCTGCCTCACTCTGTCTCTCACACACACACACACTCACCACCCTGGCTCCCAGCTTAACTCAAAAGGATGCTTGGGACCAAACGTCAGTGCTGACCACAGGACTGTTGTGTCTCCTCTTGCCATCTGGTGGTGACGGCAGCTGGTGACGCGGGCACTGGAGTGGGCAAAAGCCAAAGCGGGCAGTGTCGCACGGCCCATACAGGGAAGGCACATTACTCAGTCCCTGTGCTGTGTGCAAGCACGGCTTACATCCCTGTGCCACACCAGCCCCGTCAACTGGAGCTCATTCCAAACCCCCATTCACTCTGACTCCCATTATCGCTCCCTCACCCCGCATCACCATTCCCAGCGGGAAAACCCCCGGTTTAAAACTCCTGTCCTTGTTTCCAAATCCCAACTCTCTCCCTTCCCATCTGTCTAATCCCTTGCAGCACCTACACCCCTCCCTATCTCTGCAACCTCCTCCAGTCCCCTACACCCCCTCCCTACCTCTGTAACCTCCTCCAGTCCCCTACACCCCCTCCCTATCTCTGTAACCCCCTCCAGCCCCTACACCCCCTCCCTATCCCTGTAACCTCCTCCAGTCCCCTACACCCCCTCCCTATCTCTGTAACCTCCTCCAGCCCCTACACCCCCTCCCTATCTCTGTAACCTCCTCCAGTCCCCTACACCCCCTCCCTATCTCTGTAACCTCCTCCAGCCCCTACACCCCCTCCCTATCTCTGTAACCTCCTCCAGCTCCACATCCCTCCCTATCTTTGTAACTTCCTCTAGCCCCTACACCCCCTCCCTATCTCTGTAACCCCCTCCAGCCCCTACACCCCCTCCCTATCCCTGTAACCTCCTCCAGTCCCCTACACACCCTCCCTATCTCTGTAACCCCCTCCAGCCCCTACACCCCCTCCCTATCCCTGTAACCTCCTCCAGTCCCCTACACCCCTCCCTATCTCTGTAACCTCCTCCAGCCCCTACACCCCCTCCCTATCTCTGTAACCTCCTCCAGCTCCACATCCCTCCCTATCTTTGTAACTTCCTCTAGCCCCTACACCCCTCCCTATCTCTGTAACTTCCTCCGGCCCCTACACCCCCTCCCTATCTCTGTAACCTCCTCCAGCCCCTACACCCCCCTCCCTATCTCTGTAACCTCCTCCAGACCTACACCCCCTCCCTATCTATCTAACCTCCTCCAGACCTTAACCCCCTCCAGCCCCTACACCCCCTCCCTATCTCTGTAACCTCCTCCAGTCCCCTACACCCCTCCCTATCTCTGTAACCTCCTCCAGTCCCCTACACCCCCTCCCTATCTCTGTAACCGCCTCCAGACCTACACCCCCTCCCTATCTCTGTAACCTCCTCCAGCCCCCTACCCCCCCTCCCTATCTCTGTAACCTCCTCCAGCCCCCTACCCCCCTCCCCTATCTCTGTAACCTCCTCCAGCCCACTACCCCCCTCCCTATTTCTGTAACCTCCGCCAGCCCCTACACCCCCCCATCTCTGTAACCTCCTCCAGCCCCTACACCCCTTCCTATCTCTGTAACCCCCTCCAGCCCCTACACCCCCTCCCTATCTATGTAACTTCCTCCAGCCCCTACACCCCCTCCCTATCTCTGTAACCTCCTCCAGCCCCCTACACCCCCTCCCTATCCCTGTAACCTCCTCCAGCCCCCTACACCCCATCCCTATCCCTGTAACCTCCTCCAGCCCCCTACACCCCCTCCCTATCCCTGTAACCTCCTCCAGCCCCTACACCCCTCCCTATCTCTGTAACCCCCTCCAACCCCCTACACCCCCTCCCTATCTCTGTAACCTCCTCCAGCCCCCTACACCCCCTCCCTATCTCTGTAACCTCCTCCAGCCCTACACCCCCTCCCTATCTCTGTAACCTCCTCCAGCCCCTACACCCCCTCCCTATCTCTGTAACCTCCTCCAGCCCCCTACACCCCCTCCCTATCTCTGTACCTCCTCCAGCCCCCTACACCCCCTCCCTATTTCTGTAACCTGTGACCCTCCGAGGATGTCTTCGCTTCTCAATTCCGGCCTCTTGAGCTTCCCCATTCCATCACTCCACCATTGGCGGCCGTGCCTTCAGCTGCCCTGGGGGGTCCGAAGGTTGGAATTCCCTCCCGAATCCCTCTCCATCCTTCTCTTTGCCTCCCTCAGCCTTTACATCCTCTCTCACCTCCCTCACCCTCTCTGCTCCTCTCCTCTCCCTCACCCTCTCCATCCCTCTCCATCCATCTCTCTCCTCCCTCTCTTCTCTCTCCTCCACCCTCTCCATCCATCTCTCACCCTCTCCATCATCTCTCACCCTCTCCATCCATCTCTCACCTCTCCATCCATCTCCCCCTCTCCATCCATCTCTCACCCTCTCCATCCATCTCCACCCTCTCCATCCATCTCTCACCCTCTCCATCCCTCTCTCCCTCCATCCACCTCTCACCCTCATCCATCTCTCTTCTCCTCCCTCCCTCTCTCTCATCCTCTCTCTCTTCCCTCTCCATCCCTCTCTCTCCTCCCTCACCCTCCCCATCTCTCTCCTCCCTCTCCCTCCCCATCTCTCTCCCTCCCACTCTCTCCTCCCTCTCCCCTCCCTCTCTCTCCTCCCTCTCCCTCTCATCCCTCTCTCTCCTCCTCTCTCCCTCTCTATCCCTCTCTCCTCCCTCTCCCTCTCTATCCTCTCTCTCTCCCCTTCTCCCTCTCCTTCTTCTCCTCCCTCTCCCTCTATCTCTCTCTCTCCCTCTCCCTCTCTCTCCTCCCTCTCCCTCTCTCTCCTCCCTCTCCTCTCCCTCTCTCCCCCTCCTCTCCCTCTCTCCCTCCCTCTCTCCTCCCTCTCCCTCTCTCTCCTCCCTCTCCCTCTCTCTCCTCCTCTCCTCTCTCTCCTCCCTCTCCCTCTCTCTCCTCCTCTCTCTCTCTCTCCCTCTCTCTCCTCCCTCTCTCTCCTCCCTCACTCCTCTCTCCTCCCTCTCTATCCCTCTCTCTCTCCCCTCTCTCTCTCTCCTCTCACTCCTCCTCTCTCTCTCCTCACCTCTCTCTCCTCCCTCTCTCTCTCTATTCCTCTCTCTCCTCCCTCACCCTCTCTATCCCTCTCTCTCCTCCCTCACTCTATCCCTCTCTCCCCTCCCCCTCTCTATCCCTCTCTCTCCTCCCTCTCCCTCTCTATCCCTCTCTCTCCCTCTCCATCTCTCTCCTCCCTCTCCCTCTCTCCCCTCCCTCTCCCTCTCTCCTCCCTCTCCTCTCTCTCCTCCTCTCCCTCTCTCTCCTCCCTCTCTCTATCCCTCTCTCTCCTCCCCCTCCCTCTCTCTCCTCCCTCTCTCTCTCTCTCCTCCCTCTCCCTCTCTATCCCTCTCTCTCCTCCCTCTCCCCTCTCTATCCCTCTCTCTCCTCCCTCTCTCTCTCTATCCCCCTCTCTCCTCCCTCTCCCTCTCTCTCCTCCCTCTCCCTCTCTCTCCTCCCTCTCCCTCTCTCTCCTCCCTCTCCCTCTCTCTCCTCCCTCTCCCTCTCTCCTCCCTCTCCTCTCTCTCCTCCCTCCTCTCTCTCTCCTCCCTCTCTCTCTCTATCCCCTCTCTCTCCTCCCTCTCCCCTCCTATCCCTCTCTCTCCTCCCTCTCCCTCTCTATCCCTCTCTCTCCTCCCTCTCCCTCTCTATCCCTCTCTCTCCTCCCTCTCCCTCCTCTCTCCTCCCTCTCCCTCTCTCTCCTCCCTCTCCCTCTCTATCCCTCTCTCTCCTCCCCTCTCTCTCTCTATCCCTCTCTCTCCTCCCTCTCCCTCTCTCTCCTCCCTCTCCTCTCTCTCCTCCCTCTCCCTCTCTCTCCTCCCTCTCCCTCTCTCTCCTCCCTCTCCCTCTCTCTCCCCTCCCTCTCCCTCCCTCTCCCTCTCTCTCCTCCTCTCCCTCTCTCTCCCCTCCCTCTCCCTCTCTCTCCTCCCCTCTCTCTCCTTCCCTCTCCCTCTCTATCCCTCTCTCCCCTCTCTATCCCTCTCTCCCCTCCCTCTCCCT